>NW_007258912.1:636703-644358 GCF_000164805.1 Carlito syrichta | reverse complement strand
GCGCGCGCACACACACACACACACACACACACAGAGAGAGAGAGAGAGAGAGAGAGAGACAGAGAAAGAGAGAGAGAGAGAGTCATTTTAAAAAATCAAAACAAAAAAACCAGGTGGAAAGTAGCATTACTTCTCTCAAACTTTATTGGTTGGAACCTTATATCATAAATTCCACCAAGCTTCAAGAGAAGGGAACAGAGTCACAACTATTACCCAGACTTGTTACATAATTATTTTTCTTGCTGTCTTTAGCCCAGATTGACCTGGTTATTTCTCAAAGTCAGCAGTTTTCACTAAGTGCTCAAAAACCGGAGTTGCGTAAAATGAATACATAAGTTGTCTTCTGCTGTAAGATACTTTGAAACTGACCAATAACTGTCTAGGGAATTTTTAAATTCTATATATTTGTTCTTAGCCTCAAATTTCAATGGCTTTCAAACAATTCATAAGCATAGGTGCTGAATATATTTTTCCAGATTCTGTATATTTTATTATAAAATTGTATTTTAAATAAGTCCAAACATTTCATGTTCTGCCAGTTGGAAATGAGAATGTAATATTTTCTTTACTACAGATATTTAGAAATGTACTGGGAGCATATTTTAAGCGACAACTTATGTCTATTTAAGCAAACCTAAATTAAACTGGGCCTTGTGTTTTGGGGATAATGAGGGGGTTTCAAATATTAAACAAGGTAATAGCTGTTTCTGACAGATGGCGTGTGATTGAAGTAATGTTGATGGTATCCAGAGACACTGACAAAGGACTCAAGTCTCTAATAGATGTAAAAGACACTCAAACATAGCTTCATGAAAAATGGCTATATAAAACGAGAGGCCTAATAATACTTTTGTCTTTGTAGGGGCAGTTTTCTTTTGTATTAAAGCCCCCATGAAGGTATCTCATTTCCTATAATAACATCTGACGAATATCTGGAAGCATCTGTTCCTTTGAGAAACCCAATCTAGGCATTCCTTGGAGCAAGTAGGGGTATGTCTGTACCACTATATTTATCCTAAACTCTTCTAACAGCCACACAGTCATAGGTAACTTGAAGAATCTGCTGGTGTGATGCAATCAGGTGGAAGTTCCAAATCAATTGCATCAGGGTATAAATGCAACTTGGTCTCGGAATAATTACCTCTATCCCACTTATCTGCTTGGGAGCTAGTCTAAGCTATGATACTGGAATGGGTTGAATCAAAGGTTGAACCTAGGAATCCTTAGAATCTGACTGTCTCAAATACGTTTTTTCAGAACAAATCTAAATTCAGTCTCCCAAGATGTCTTCCCATTCTTTCCCAAAACTGTATAAAGTAGATATCCACTCGCACTATACTTATCATATTTTGAATGTGTCCTAAGAGCAATCTGTTTCAAACTATAGTAAAAAAGACACTAAAGAGTATATAAAGCTGAAATGTCTGTAAAACTTATAATAGCCTGTAATAGCTTGCTTAATATAAGTAACTGCATTTTTGTTAAAAATCCTCCATCTTAGCTGCTTGCTATCCAGATATACCCCACCCCCGTGTGTGACTAAAATAAGTTCCTTGTACTCACAGACCCACATTCCTTGTACTCACAGACCCACATTCCTGTTTCCCATAAACTGTTTCTCCTGACCATTTAGAAACTCCCTAGCCACAAATTCCGTGTAACTGCATGCTTTGTTAACTAAACTTAAATGCTATGCCTTGCAAACCATTTGTACATTGTTACATTCTCATATTATAAACCTATATTTCGTTAGTGACCGAACCAAGGTAATTCCGTGACCTAACCAAGGTAACTCCATTGTATAGTAGTCCTTACACCTTGTCTCCATGTAACTGCCCTAATTGTTCCAGTCACTGGCTGTGCCTGGGACATAAAGTTAATCAAAAGTCCCTAACAATCAAAAGTTCCCATTTTGGTTGCTAAGTTGCTAGTTTATGGTTGCTATAGTTGCTAAGTTGCTATGCATCTTTGAGGATTTTGCCTTTATAAGCCCACCGCCTGCTTCACTTGAAGCTGAGATCCCTTAAGGACAATAGTCCGCTCTGGGTTGTGAGCATAAAGCACTCTTAATTAAATGATCTGCATAATGGCAATCTACCTTCTCACACTCCAGTCATAATAAAGCACCATCATTTAAAATATAGGATAAAATTTAAATATATATCTACCTTCAAAACTAAAAAATTACTTATGAAATATTATATCTGAAATACTGATTTTTGACTTCCAACTCTTAGTGTAAGAACCACTGAATTTTATAAAAACAAAGTTTTTCTGTTGAGACACAGTCAAATTTTAATTTTTTTCATAACATGAATTCCATTGTCACAAAAAAAATCTACTTTAGGAAATTTGACAATGACTCAATATGTTTCTGGATTTTTTAGAAATGTAAATCACGTCACAACACTTTCATGCTTAAAACCATACAATTATTTTCCTTTGCAAACAGAATAAAATTCAAATTCCTGAAATATCCTGCATCACCTATCACTAGAAACCACTATACCAGTTCACATAGCACTTTTTACTTGCAAACAATAAGGTAACATCATTGGCCATGATCTTCATCACTCTTTCCTGCTTGCTATAGTTTGAATATTTGTCCCCTTCAAAATTTATGTTAACAAGGTAGTATTAAGAGGTTGGGTCTTTAAGAGGTGATTGGCAGAGCCCTCATTAATAGAATAGCCTTTTCATAGATAAATTGATTAATGGGTTAATTTATGGGTTATAATGAAAGAAGAACTAGTAGCTTTATAGGAAGAAAAACAGAGGCTCCCTTGCCATGTGATACCTTGTGCTGCCTTGGTTTGCTGCTTTGAGTCTCCATCAGCAAGAAGGCCCTCACCAGATGTATTTTCTTTACCTTGGACTTTCCAGTCTTCATAACTGTAAGAAATAAATGCCTTTTTTTCCCTGTAAATTACTCAATTTCTGGTATTCGATATAAACTATAGAAAATAAAATAATACGCTGCTCAGTGACTTTTAAAATTGCTGCACCTCTTCCTGGAATACTCGTTTCCCAAAGTTTTAAATGAATGCCTCCTTTTTTTTCTACTTTTAGTTCAAATGTTACTTGCTAAAGAGAGACTTTTCTTAACCAGCCAACCCAATAAACATGCTAAATTCAGTTGTTATCGCATTTTATTCTTTTATTTTCTTGATAGCACTTATCACTCTAAAATTCTTATTTTATTTACTCATTGACTTTTCCCCCTCTCCATTCCCTCACTCCTGTATTCCCAAGTGCTCTCATGTACTGATTCCTCATTTACATATTTTTCCAACCTCTAGTTGAAAATTTAACCTGTACTCATCTTCATGCTCAATGATATCAGACTGTCATATTTTTAATATGCATAAAATCATTCTTCAGCTGAGTTATGCTTTCTTAGAATTCACTCTTTCTTCAGATTCAGCAAAAATAAATTGAAATTTGATTTATAAACTATAAAATTATACTTTTGACATGTATAATCAGTGGATTTTAGTATATTCACAGAATTGTGCAACCACTAACATTATCTCATTCTTGAAGGTTTTCAACACATCAAAAAGAAACCTATATCAATTAGCAGTCACTCAACATATGCCACCCTGCACTCTCATGTAACAAGCTCCTTGATTTTCAAATGCTGAACTATCCTTGAATTCATGACATGAATTCCACTTGGTTATGGAATATAATCCTTTTTATTTATAAGTGGACAAATTTTGTTTTAGTATTGTCTTGAGAATTTTTATATCTATATTTATAAGGGATGTTTGTTGTTTTTATTTTTTTGTGATGCCTTTGTTATATTTTTAATATTTTTGTTACCCCTCCACCCTAGCTAAATTGATTTGTTGAAATTTTAACCCCCAATATGACACTAGTAGGAGCTCAGGAATTTGGAAGGTAATGTAGTCTGAGTGTGTCCCCCCCAAAATTTATATGTGGTATCATAATTTGCAATGTGGTGGTATTAAGAGGTAGAGCTTTGGGGAGGTGATTAAGTCATGAGGGTTCCACCTTCATCAATGGGTTTAGTGCCCCTGTAAAAGAGGCCTGAAGGAGATTGTTTACCTTTTCTGCCATGCGAGGACATAGGCGGTACTATCTTTGAACCAGAGAGAGATAGCCCTTACCAGATGCTAAATCTGCTAGTGCCTTGATCTTACACTGTCTAGCCTCCAGAACTGTGAGCAAAAAAATTATGTCATTTATAAATTAACAAGTATAAGATATTTTGCGATAGAAACCTGAATATACTAAGACAGAAAATGGCACCAAAGAGCAGGGTTGCTGCTGTAACAAATAACTAAAAATATGGAAGCAGCTTTGGAACTAAGAAATGAATAAAGGCTGGAAGAATTTGGAGGTGTATGCTTAAAAAAGTCTTCATTGCCATGGATGGAGCATTAAGGGGTTATACTAAGGGCTCAGAAGATGAAGAGAGCTATAGAGAAAGCCTCAGTCTTCTTAGAGATTACCTAACTAGTTGCAATAAGAATGCTGATAGAAATATGGACAGAAACGGCCATTCTGAAGAAGTATTTTATGTCAATTAGAAACATGATATTGGAAACTAGAGGAAAGGTCATCCTTTTTATAAAGTTACAATGAACTGCTGACTTGAGTTCATGCTGTAGTCTTTTGTGGAAGAGGAAACTTATGAACAATGAAACAGGATATTTGGGAGAAGAATTATCTTGAGCAAAGTGTTTAAAAGTGGCATGGCTTTTCTTGTTCACTTATAATAAAATGCAAGAAGACAGAAACAATTTAAAGGCAAAACTTATCATCAAAAGGAAAGCAAAACATTTAAAAAAAATTCTCAGCCTGTAAAAAATGAGAAAACATGTTCATGAGAGGACATCAATGATATGGCTAAGTGAACATTTCATAGGAGATTAATATGCATAAAAGGACACCAGATGCTTTCAAGACAATGGAAGACTGACCCTGAAGTCATTTCAGAGATTTTCATGGCTGTCCCACCCATCATGGGCTCAGGATTTCAGGGCCTTGGTAACCAGAACAATTTCAGGGCTCTGGTCTCCACATTCTGGTGAAGTACTCCTTGGCAACTCCTGCTGTGGCTCATATGGGCAAGGGAAGTCTCAATCAACTCCTCTGGAAGGTATGGGTGGCAAACCATTGTGTTCATACAGTGCCATCTCTACAGACAAGCAGAATGCACAAGCAGTGGAAGCATGGCTACCTTCATCTAGATTTCACAAGTTGTCCTGACATTTTTAGGGATGGACAAAGAACTACCACAGGAACAGGGCCACCACAGAACCCCTACTAAAATAATGTCCAGCAGGCAGAGCCATGGGGTCAAGAACACCACAGAGAGCCTCCTCTAGGGTGATGCCTGCTTGAGAACAGGAGTAGGGCAAACCCTGAGACCCCCAGACTGGTAGAGCCACCAGCATGTAACTCTACCCTGGGAGAGCAGTAGGAACACAACCCCAATCCATAAGCACTGCCATGTGGACCGAGCTCATCAAAGCCACGGAGGTGGTGCCACTTAAATATCTATGGGTCTGACCCCCAGCTTCAGTCTCCCAGTCTGTCTAAAAGGTAGGGTATCAAGTCAAAGAAGATTATTCTGAAACTTTAAAATGTCATGTTGTTTCTCCTGTAGGTTTTGGACTTGGTCAGGGCCTGTTGCTCCTTTCTTTTTTCTTATTTCTTTTTTTATGAAAGAAGAATGTCTATCCTATTCTGGTTCCATTGTATTTTGGAAACATATAACTTGCTTAATTTCACAAGATCACAGCTAAAGAGACATTTGCATTGGAATAAATGGTACCTTGAGTTTCATCCATATCTAATTTAGGTGATATTAAGATGATACTCTGGACTTTAGATTTTGAGTTGATGCTGGAGTGAGTTAAGACCTGTGGGATTATGGGAATGTAATAAATGTATTTTTTTCATGCGAGAATATACATTTTGGGAGGCCAGGGGTAAAATGCTATAACTCAAATGTTTCCCTCCAAAATTCATATTTTCTTCTTTTTTGAGCAGGAGACTCACTTTGTCACCCAGGCTGGAGTGCAGCAGCATACTCATGGCCACTGGAGCCTTGGCCCACTGAGTTCAGGTGATCTTTCTGTCTTAGCCTTCCAAGTGACTGGGACTAGAGGTGTTCACCACCACACCCTGTTCATTTTATCTATCTATCTATCTATCTATCTATCTATCTATCTATCTATCTATCTATCTATCTATCGTAGAAACGAGGTCTCAAGAAGTAGCCCTGGCTGGTCTGGAATCCCTGAACTCATGCAATCCTCTCACCTCCACCTCCAAAAGTTCTGGGATTACAGGCATGCGCCCCTGCACCTAGGTAAATTTCATATTTTCAAATTTAATCCCTAAGGCAACAGTATTAAGAAGTTGGATCTTTTGGAGGTGATTAGATCATGAGGGATTCATCCTGATGAATGGAATTAGCACCCTTATGAAGGAGCTTGTTCACTTCTTTGCCATGTGAAGACAAGACTAGAAGGGGCCATCTTTGAAGCAGAGCATGAGTTCTCACCAGACATTGAATCTACTGGTGCTTGGATCTTGAAATTTTCAGCCTCCAGAACTTTGAGCAATAACTTTCTTCTTTTTATAAATTATCAATTGTACATTATTTTCTATAGCTGCCTGAATGGACTAAGGCAGGGGGTAATTATGAGGGTGAAGCCCTCATGAATGGATTAGTACCTTTGTAAGAAAAGAGAGCAGAACTTGTTTCTAGTTTCTCTGTTCTTCACTATGTGAAAGTACAAGGAGAAGCTAGCATAAGTGAGGAAGTGGACGTTTCCTAAACAACAGATATGCAGGCACTTTGATCTTTGACTTACTGGTTTACAGAATTGTGAGAAAAAAATGTCTCAGTCTAATCCACTTTGTCATAAAATCCATATTTGTTATAACAGACCAAGCTGCATAACACATACTCTTTCTGATTTTAATGTAGGGGTAATACTGGCCTGAAATAATGAGTTGGGAAGTATTCTATCCTCTTCTATTTTTGTAAAAGCCTGTAAACATTTAAAGTTTTAAAAAGCATTTGTTAGAATGTACCAATGAAATTATCTAAGCTTAGGTGATTATTTGTGGAAAATCTTTTCTTTAATAATTCAATCTATTTACTTACTAAAATAGAGTAAGATTTTCCATTTCTTTTTGAATAGTTTTCTGAAGTTTTTGGCTTCATATAGTTTTCCACATCATCAAGTTATCTAATTTTTAAAGCAGTGCTGTTTGCAGTATTCTCTTTAATAATCTGTAAGATTGATGGTAATGTCCCCTTTCCTGATGTTAGTAATTTAGATATCATTTATCTTGGCCAGTCTAGCTAAAGGTTTGTCAAAATTGTTGGTTTTTTGGGTCAGGTGCAGTGGCTGATTCCTGTAACCCCAGCACTTTGGAAGGCCAAGGTGAGAGGATTGCCTGAACACAGTACTTTGACCAGACTGAGCAATATGGTGAGACCTTGTCTCTAACAATAAATAAAAAAAAATTAGTGTGGCATAGTGGTGTGCATCTGTAGTCCCAGTTATATGAAAGGTTGAGGCAGATGGATCAGCTGAGCCCAGCTGGTCAAGGCTGCAGTAGCCATGATTGTGCTACTGAACACCAGCCGGGTGAAAGAGTGAGAC
>NW_007258912.1:587954-636683 GCF_000164805.1 Carlito syrichta | reverse complement strand
AAAAATTAGCCAGGCATGGTAGCACGTGTCTGTAGTTCCAGCTACTTGGAAGGCTGAGGTGGAAGGATCGCCAGAGCCCAGCAGGTCGAGGCTGTGGTGGCCGGGAGCGGCCACTGCACTCCAGTCTGGCCGACAGAGTGAGACTCCAACTCAAAAAAAAAAAAAAAAAAGAAAAGAAATAACTTTTAGTTGTCTTGCTTTTCTCTACTGCCTTGCTATTCTTCATCTTATTTATTTCTATTTTAGTCTTCATTGTTTTCTCCCTGTTTGTTCTGCTATTTTTTTCTATTTTATTAAGGTAAAAGTTTACATTTTTATTGATTAGATCATTTTTTTTATTTTTTTAAGGTAAGCATTTACACCTATAAATTTCCTCAGTTATGGGAAATATGACTAAGTCCTAACCTCCACTGCCTTTAACTTTGTTCTTATTTGGAAATAAATACTTTTTATATTTAATCAAGTTGAGATGAGTTTATTAGGACATGTCTTAATTCACTATGACTGGTGTACATACACAGAAAAAAGACAATGTGAAGACACATGAGAGAAAATGCCACGTGAAAACAGAAGATTAGAGTGATGTCTACACTAAAACCCAAGAAATATCAAATATTGCCAGCAAACCACCAAAACCTAGAAAGATGCAAGAAAGGGTTGTCCTACAGTTTTTAGAGAATGTACATCTTTGACAACACCTTAATTTCAGAATTCTAGCCTCCAGAATCATGAAACAATAAATTTTGTTCTTTTAAGCCATTCAATTTATGATATTTTGTTACAGGAGCACTAGGAATGTAATGTACTATGTAAACACTATTTTGTTTCATCCCATATTTTTGGCATATTGTGTTTTTGTTTTCATTCATCCTTTTAGAACTTATTCTTGGACCTATTGGTTAATTAATAGTGTGTTGTATAATTTTTAGATATTTGTGAATCTCTCAAATTTTATCTTATTTTTTATTTTAATCATTTGTGATTAAATAAATCATCTTTATTCCAGACAGCATGGTATCAGTACAGAAATAGGCACATAGACCAATGGAACAGGAGAGAGATTTAGGAAGTAAAAACAAGGTCTCTTAAACCACTCATCTTTGACAAAGCCACCAGTAACAATCATTAGGGAAAGGAGACCATATTTAGCAAACAGTGCTGAGAAAACTAACTAACCACATGCAGAAAAATAAAACTGGACCCATATCTATCTCCATGTATAAAAATCAACTCAAAATGGATCAAGAACCTAAACGTTAAACTGCAAAATATATAAATCTTAAAAGAAAACATAGGAAACACCTTTCTGGCATTTGAGTAGGCAATGAATTCATGACCAAATTCCCAAAAGCAAATGCTGCAAAAACTAAGATAAGCAGGTGAGACCTTATCAAGCTGTAAAGATTTGTGCAGCAAAACAAACCATCAAGAGTGTAAAAAGACAGCCCACAGAATGGGAAATAATATTTGTAAATTATGCATCTGACAAAGGCCTTACATTCAGCATCTATAAGGAACTCAATTGAAATGAAAGGAAAAAAAAAAAACTTAACAACCCATTAAAAAGTGGGCAAAAAACATGAACAGACACTTCTCTAAAGATGGCATACAAGCTACAAACAGACACATAAAAATATTTTCAGCCTGACTGATCATTAGAGAAATGCAAATGAAGCTACAATGAGATACTACCTAACTCCAGTAAGGATGGCTATCATTAATAAGTCAAAATACAACAGGTGCTGATGTGAGTTTGGAGAAAGGGGAATGCTACATGTTAATGGGTATGTAAGCTAGTCCAACCTCTATGGAAAGTTGTGTGGCAATTCCTAAAAGACGTAAAAATTGATTTGGCATATGAGCCAGGAATTTCTCTCTTGGGAAAATACCTAGAGGAACATAAATCACTCTACCAAAAAGAACCTGCACACACATGTTTACTACTACACTATTCACAATAGCAAAAACATGGAACCAATCCTGCTGCCCATCAAAATTGAATTGAATTAAGAAAATGTGGCACATATAAATAATGAAGTATTATGAAGTCATAAAGAGGAAAAAAGTCATGGCCTTTGCAGCAACTTGGATGCAGTTGGAGACCATCATACTAAGTGAACTATCAAGAAACAAAATAACTGAAAACTTCATGTTCTCACTCATAAATGGGCCCTGATCACTAGTCACATTAGCACAAGGATGGGATTGGCTGTCCCTGGGCCCTACTAGGGGAGGGAGGGAAGGAGAAGGGTGGGGACACGTGACAACACAAAGGGTAATTGGTCCACTACTAGAGGAAGTGAGGTCCATCCAGAAGTCCCGATTTTACCTGCATGCAGTCTATTTATATAGTAAATCTTCATTTGTACTCCACAACTCTATAATAAATATGCTTAAAAAGTAGAATATTTGAACTTCCAACAATTACTATTTGATTATCTATTTCTACATTCAATTATATCAGTTTTTGCTTTATGTATTTTGTAGCTATGTTGTAAGGTGAACACATGTTTAGAATTGCTTTCTTAATATATTACTATTATTTACTATTATAAAATGAACTTTTGTCTCTCTGGTAACATTTTATCTAACGTTTATTTTGTCTGATTATATGTAGCCATTGCAGCTATTTTTGGGCTAATGTTTGTATAGCATTTCTCCCTCCCCTCCTTTTTTTTACTTTCAGCTAAATTGTGCTTGAATTTAAAGTGTGTCTTTGTATACAGCATATACATGAATTATGATATTTTGATGAATTTTGCTAATCTCACCTTTTAAATTAGTGCTTAATCTTTTCACATATAATGTAGTTACTAAAATTTCAGATGTAAGTCCACCATTTGCTAGTTATTTTTTATTTGTCAAATCACTGTGTTCCTCTTTTTCTTTATTACTGTATTCCTTTGTATTAAACAGATATTGTCAAATACAATGTTTTAATTCCCTTGCTATTTATTTTATTATATTTTTGTTACTCAGTAATTTATCTTGGGATTACAGTAAAAATATTAACTTACAACAATCTATTTTTGATTGATATTAACTAAGTTTCTACTCTCTAGCTCTATTACTTACCCTCTCCTTTGTGCTGCTATTATTATACAAGTTGTATATTTTTACGTTATGTGTTCATTACCATTGATTTACAGTTATTGCTTCATACAATTGTATTTAAACCAGATAGGAGGAATAATGTCTCAAAGAAAAAGTATATTTATGCTACCTTTCCTATTAACCTACATGGTCACCTTACTTCATTTCCTCATGTGAATTTGTATTATTATTTTGTCCTACCATTTCAATCTAAAAATCTCTCTTTTAGTTTTTCTTAAAGGAAATTTTGCTTGATAAATTATTTTAGCTTTTATTTTTCTGGAAATATATTTATTTCTCTGTGTTTTTGAAATATAATTTTGATGAATACAGAATTATTGGTTGATTATTTTCTTTCAGTGCTCTGAATATGTCATCTCACTCCCTTTTGGCCTCTAAGTCTCTGATGAAATTTTAAAAATTAATTTATTAAGCCTATTGTTTATGTAACAAGTTGTTTTTCTTTTGCTGCTTTCAAGATTATTTTTTTCTCTCAACAATTTGGCTCTGTGTCTAAATGTGAATGACTTTGGCTTTTTGTCTAGTTGGAGCTCTTTGAGCTTCTTGGATGTGGAGGGTACTTTATTTCACCAAATTCCAGAAGTGTTTGATCATTATTTTTTCAATTTTTTTTCTGTCCCTTTCTATCTCTCTTTTCCTTTTTATTGCCATTGTGTACATCTTGCTATGCTTGATGGTGTCCCATAAGCTTCTGAGACTCTGTCTAGTTTTTCTTCTCTCATTTTTAAAATGCCTATCTTCTAGAGCACTGGTTCTTTTCTGCCGTTTCAAATTTGTTGTTACTTTTCTTTAGCAAATGTTTTATTTCACTTATTGCAATTTTCAACTCCAGAATTTCTATTTAGTTTGTGTATATATGTGTGTGTGTTTGGGGAGTCTACTGATATTTTCTCAAAATTATCTTAGTTCCAACTTAATTAGTTCAGACTGTAGAGCACTTCATGATCAAAAACAAATTGTCAAAAAAACAATACAGCAATCAGTTTGCAACAAGTAGATGTGATAGCAAGTGAAGCAGACAAATTAACACAGAAATCAGGGGAAGATAGAATTGAACAGAATCCCGCTAATACCATTGTCTTCTCAGAGTGGCCACATGCCCAATTAAATTGCTGATAGTAAAAAGCTATGGTGCCTTCTGAGAAAGAACCAAAGTCTGTAGACTACATGGAAAACAGAGTTTACTAAAATAGACTAAAATAGCCTAGTAAAATCACAAAATGAATAAATTTACAGTCAACATACTGCTCAGTGATCAGAAGTTAGAAACATTACCTCTGAAAACAGAAAAAGACAAGGTTGCTACTGTCACCCCTCCTGTTTAACATAGTACTAGAAGTCATTGCTAGAGCAATCAGGCAAGAGAAGGAAATGAGGGATATACAAATAGAAAAAGAGGAAGTTATGCTATCCCGTTTTACACACAACATGACTCTATATCTTGGAAATCTGAGGGAGTCTGCTAAAACCTCCTTGCACTGATAAATGACTTTGTTAAAGTTTTGGAGTACAAAATTAATGTGCAAAAGACAGTGATATTTCTGTACACCAACAACAAACAAGCAAAACACCAAATAAAAAGCACAATCCCATTCACAATAGCAACAACAAAAGAGAAAATACTTGGCATCTTCCTAACCAGAGAAGTGAAAGACCTTTACAATGAAAACTACAAAATTCTGCTCAAAGAAATCAAGAAAGACACAAAAAAATAGAAAAATATTCCATGGTCATGGATTGGAAGAACCAATATTGTTAAGATGTCCATTCTACCCAAGGCATTCTACAGATTCAACTAAATATCCATCAAATAACCAACAGCATTCTTCTCAAATCTGGAAATGACAAAACAGAAATTCCTATGGATAGAAAATAGAACATGAAGAGTCAAACAATCCTCAGCAAAAGAAACAAAGCTGGAGATATCACACTTCCAGACTTTAAACTTTATTATAGGGCTGCAATAATCAAAACAGCCTGATATTGGTACAAGAGCAGGCATGTAGACCAATGGAACAGGATAGATATTCTGGAATTAAAACCCCACATTCTTAACCAACTTATCTTTGACAAAGCTATCAACAACAACCACTGGGGAGAGGAGGCATTATTCAGCAAATGGTACTGGGGAAACTGGCTGACTGCACGCAGAAGAATGAAATGGGACCCCTACCCATCACCACACTCAAAAATCAGCCCTAAATGGAGCAAAGACCTAAACATAAAGCCTCACCCATAAGAATCTTAGAAGAAAACACAGGATAAAATCTTCTGCACATTGAAATAGGCAATGAATTCTTGATCATAATTCCAGAAGCATATGCCATAAATGGTAAGAAAGACAAGTGGGACCTCATGAAACTGAAAAGCCTTTCAACACAAAAGGAACTTTCAGGAAAGAGGGGAGATAACCCACAGAATAAGAAAAAGTACTTCCTAACTGTATATCTGAGAAAGGCCCAACATCCAGGATCTACAAGGATCTCAAATGAGCCAAAAGGAAGAAAACAAATAGTTCAATTACAAAGTAGGTGAAAGACATGAATAGACATGTCTCAAAAAAACACAGTCAACAGAGACATGAAAAAATGCTCACCCTCACTAATCATCAGAGCATTGTGATACCACCTAACTCTAGTATGAGAGTTTATAGCATATTTAAATATATTATGTATAATAATAATAGCACAAAAAGTGGGAAGAAGTTATAGAGCTATTTAGGATTGATGATTCTATACCTCATTGGAATTAGATTAGTGTGAAGTCAAAATAAATTCCAATAAGTTGCATATGATAAACACTAGAGCAGTTATTAATTATTTACTCAAAAAATATGAAACACCATTAATTAAAAAAATAAATCATTACACTATAACATATTTGCTTTATGAAAAATAAAGTGATGATGGATATATAGAAGAGCAAAAACAATATCAGGCATCCAAATGCAGTATTGCTCACAACCAACCATGCTGCCCATCGAAAAATGACTGGATAAAAAATGTGGTACATGTACATGATGGAATATTATGCAGCCATAAAGAAGGACAAAATTATGGGCTACACAGCAATTTGGATGGACTTAGAGTGTATAATACTGAGTGATCTATCACAGAAACAAAGAACTGAGTATCACATGTTCTCATTCATAAGCAGACCTTGAACAATTATCATAATACAATAAGAAATGGTTTGGCAGTAGTGGGAATCTGCCAGGGGGGCACACCTCATCAACAAGAGTACCTACATAATAAACATTTGTATACCTAAGCCTGAATTGTACCCCACATCTTTAAAATAAAAAAATTTAAAAAAAAAACAAAAAGTAAAATGACAGAATAAATCTGATTATTATATCAACAATAATATTAAATATGAATAGATTAAGCAATCCAATCAAAAAGTAAAAGATATTCAGGCTGGATTTTTAAAAAAAATTCCACTATGTGCTGGCTACAAGAGATACACTTAAAATTCAAAATTTCAAATACATTTTTTAAAAGGTTGGAAAAAAGGTATATTATGTAAATAACAGTGACAAGAAACTTGAGTGGCTATATTTATACCAAACAAAATAGGCTTTATAAAAGTGACACTAGAGATAAAGTGGAATAATTGATAATAATGAATCAGTCTTTTGAATAATATAACAATTATAAATATCTTTTCACCTAATTATGAAATCTCAAATTTTTTGAAGCAAAAACTGACAAAATTGAAAGGAGAAACAGATAATTCAAAAATGAATTTTGGAGATCTTAATTCATAAATTTAAATAATATATAGACAAAGTAGATCTAATATAAACAAGAAAATAGAAGACTTGAACAACACTATACACAAAGCAGACCCAACAGACATCTTTAGAATATTTTATTCGGCAGGATATAATTTTTTCTAAAATGCACATGGCACATTCTCCTAGACATGCAAAATACTGGACCATACGATAAGCCTCAATAAATTTAAAAAAATTGAAATGATACAAAGTATGACCTCCTGTCACAAGAATGAAATAAAAATTAATAAGAGAAATGTGGGAAACTCACTCATACGTATAAATTAAACAATATATTATTTAATCACCTCAAAGAACAATGCATAGAAAATTATCTGAGATAAATAAAAATGAAGAAAGAACATTCAAATGTTTATGGAAATCAGTTAAAATATTGCTTAGACATTCACATCTATAGAAATTTGCATCTATAGAAAAATATAGATGTAAATACACGCACTACAAAAAGAAGAAATATTATAAATCAACAACTTAACCTTCCACCTTAAGAAACTTGACATAGAAGAGCAAACTAAATTCAAAGCAAAGAGAATAAAATAATAATAATAATAAAGATTAGGCCTGGCATGTTGGTTCGTACCTGTAATCTCAACATTTTTAGAGGTTGAGGCAGGATAGCTTGAGGTCAAGTGCTTGATACTAAACTGGATAACATAGAGAGACCCTATCTCTACAAAATGATTTTAAAAATTTAGCTACTCAGGAGGCTGAGGCAGGAGAATCCCTTTGGCATAAGAGTTAGAGGTGGCAGTGAGCTGTGATCATACCACTACATTCCAGTCTGGGTGACAGAGCAAGACCCTCTCACAAAGAAGAAGCAGAAGGAGACGAACTGTAATAAAGATTAGAGTGGCAATAAATGAAATAAATAATCAAAATAGAAGAAATTAGCAAAATTAATTGTGTCTTTGAAAATGTCAAGAATGCTGACAAAGTCTTTTGCTAGACTAAGCAGGAAAAAAAAAAATGAATGGAGCTTAGCTCCTGTTCTTGCTGTCAGTAGTTACTGAATAAAATGTTTTCATCACTTTAGCCAATGTCCCACTTTATTTTTGACATGACCAACACTATCAAACAATTTGAGCTCAACAACATTTATAGAATACTTCATCACACAACAGAGGATTATATATTGTTTTCAATTTCACAGACTACATCTACATTATATCCTGTGCAATAAAATAATTCTCAATAAATCTAAATAAATGCAAACCACTAAAAGTATTTCCACTGATTAAAAAGGAATTCAATCAGTAATCCTCCAATAACTCTTCAAAATACTGCAATACTTGGAAAGTTAAAAACACACTTCTAATTTATTCATAGATTAAATAACTTCCAAGGGAAACTGGAAAATCTGTTGACTAGATGAAGAATCAAAACATATATTTGAAATGGGTGATGTGACTAAAGAATTGTTCAGGTGCTGATGTTAGACGGTAAAATGTTTACAACGAAAAGTATCAAAACGGTGATCTAAGTTTTTACCTTAAATACAAGAAAACAAAGATACAAAATAAACCCTCCAAAAGAAAGAAAATAATGAAGAGTAGAAATCAATTAAATTGAAGATAAAAAATATTTTTAAATTAAGGGCACATCAAAGTGGTTATTGAAAAAGGTTAATAATGTCAATAAGCCTCTTCCTAGACTAACAAAAAGAAAAAGAGAGAGAGAGAAGACACAAATTATCAATATCATTATGAAACAAAGAACATCATTACATATCTTACAACTAATAGAAGAATGAGAAGAAAGTACTAGGAATTTTTTTGATAAATTCTATAAACTCCTTAAAGGAGTTTATAGACAAATGTAAAGAACTGACAAGAAGAAATACATAATCTAACATAATTATATTTTATTGCATAAATTACATTTGTAATAAACACGCGCACACACACACACACACACACACATATAAATGCTCTAGTTCTTAAGATGGCTTCACTGGAAAATTTTGTCAAGAATTTAAGAGAAAAATAAATATAACTTTGCACAAACTCTCAGAAAATAGAGGAGGGAAGATAATAATTTCCAAATAAATTTTTGGTTCTAGATCAAAACCAAATGAAGTTATTACAAGTAACACATAATTGTAATTGTCTTTGAATACAGACACAAAAATCCAAAGCAAAATAGCCAGGACTAAAAGATTGGTTTACCATTAAAAAAAATCAGTTACTGTAAATTTACCATATTAAGCTGGGCTCGGTGGTTCAGCCTGTAATCCCGTTCCTTTGGGAGTCTGAGGTGAGTGGATTGCCTGAGCCCACGGGTTCGAGACCCGCTTGGGCAGCGAGACCTCATCTCTACAATAAATAAAAAAATCAGCCAGGTGTGGTAGCGCATGCCTGTAAATTCCGGCTACTTGGGAAGGCTGAGGAGGAAGGATCGCCGGAGCCCAGCAGGTCGAGGCTGCGGTGGCCGGAAGCAGCCACTGCACTCCAGTCTGGGCGACAGAGTGAGACTCTTTAACTCAAAAAAAAAATTACCATATTAATAGAATAAAGAGAAAATGCCATTATATCATTTTAATAGATGTAGAAAAGGCATTTGACAAAATACAACAAAGCCACTCAATAGAACAAAAATGTTTTAATCGACAAAGGCATTTATGAAAAGCCCACATCTAACATATTTAATTGTGAAACAGTGTATACAATTCCCTTGAGGTCAAGAAAAAGACAACAGTATTCAGTATTACAGTTTCTATTCAACATTCTACTCAAGGTTCTAGCCAATGCAATAAAGAAATAAAAATAAATAAGAGACATAGAAATTGAAAATGAAGTATCCACAGGTGAAATGATTGCAGATGTGAAAATTAATGTCTAAAAAAGACAGAAATAATAAGTGAATTTAGTAAAGTTGCAGTATATACAATCAATATAAAAAAAATCAAGTGTCTTTCTGTTAAATCTAAGTAAACATTTGGAAATTAAAACAACAAAACATTTACAGTAGCATCAAAAACCTTGACAATCATAATTTTATCAAAATATATTTAATATTTATATATTGAAAACTCTATAATATTGTTGAGAAAAAATGTTTAAAAAAATCAATTGAACTACACACTGCATTCATAGATCACAATTCAATTCAACATATTTAAGATCTCTACTTCCTAAACTATTTTATAGACTCATTGCAATCTCTAACATGATTGTACTAGATAATATAGAAATGAATACCTTCGTTAAAAAACGTATATGGAACTGCAAACGAGCCAGAATAGTCAAACAATTATGAGAAACAAAAATAAAGTTGGCAGACTTGACTACTTATGTCAAAAATTCCTATGAAAGAGCTATGACATTGCAATCATGTGTTATGGGATATGGACAGACATATATATCAATGAAACGAATAAACCCACATTGATGTTCTATAATAATGGCAAAGTAATTCAACAGAGAAAAGATAGTCTTTTCAAAAAATGTGCTGAAGCAGGAAAAATAAATAAATATAAATTCATATCTCATAAAAATTAACTGAATTTGCACCTAACTGTGTAAACTGAATATCTAAAGCTTCTAGACAAAAAACTAGAAAAAAAAAATGGACTTTTGGACCTTGGTTTAGGCAAAGATATCACAGGTATGACATAGAAAACATGAACCAAAGGAGAAAAAAAATAATAAAATATTTCTAATTGAAAATTTTTCTTACAAGAACCTGGAAACAACCATGCTGCCCATCAAAAGAGGACTGGATTTAAAAAATGTGGTACATATACACAATGGAATACTACGCAGCCATAAAAAAGAACAAAATCATGAATTTCGCTGCAACCTGGATGGAACTAGAGTCTATAATACTGAGTGACCTCTCACAAAAACAAAAATCCGAATATCACATGTTCTCACTCATATAATGGACCTTGAACATCCAATGCAATACTATGAGAAAATGACGGATGGTACTGCGAAACTATGGGGGGGAGGGGGATGGGATTAACAGTAGCAAATATCTGTCGGGGGATGGGAAAACACTTCTTATCTACAGGGTGCCTGAATGAAACGTCATTGTACACCTAACCCTTAACTGTACCCCACAAAACCATAATAAAAAATACTGATTAATGAAAAAAAAAAAGAAAGAAAATTTTTCTTATGCAAATGACCCTGTTAAATAAATAAAAAACAAGCAATTTAATTGAGAAAAAATGTACACTGCATAGGTCTAAAAAAGGATTTGTACACAGATGATACAAAAATCCTTACAAGTCAATGAAGAAACAATTCAATTAAAAAATAAGCAAAGTACTTAAATCGACATTCACAAAATAAGATTTTCTAATGGCCAAAAAAGCACATAAAATTTGATTGGCAAGCCGGGCTCAGTGGCTCAGCCTGTAATCCTGTGCCTTTGGGAGGCTGTGGTGAGTGGATTGCCTGAGCCCGCGGGTTCGAGACCCACCTGAGCAGCGAGACCTCATCTCTACAATAAATCAAAAAATCTGCCAGGCGTGGTAGCGCATGCCTGTAATTCCGGCTACTTGAAAGGCTGAGGGGGAAGGATCGCCGGAGCCCAGCAGGTCGAGGCTGCGTTGACTGGAAGCGGCCACTGCACTCCAGTCTGGGCGACAGAGTGAGACTCCAACTCAAAAAAAAAAAATTTTGATTGGCAGCAGAGAAATAAAAATTTAAGTGATAAAAACCCTATATACTCACTAGAATGGATAAAGTTACAAATAATGACAATAGCAATTGATGTCAAGTATGTTGAACAGCTTATACATTGCTGGAGGGAATGAATAATGAAAAACAATTGGGTAATTTCTTATAAAGTTCAACATATATTACCACATGACCCAGAACTTCTACCTCTAGCTATTTTATTTTCTTATAAGAAATGAGAACATATGTTGGCACAAAGACTTGTCCACAAATAGTCATAGTAAACTTATATTATAGACAAAACTGGAAGTAAGGGGACCAGATGCCTATCAACAGGTGACTGGATAAGCAAATTGTTATAGTTCATATTATGGTTCAATTTGTTTGTTTGTTTTCTCCTTCGCTGCTCTCATTATGTGTGTGTTTTTATTTTCATTCTGTGGTATATATTCTGTGACAGCTTCTTAAAATTATTGTCTGCTATTTTCTTTATTTGTTAATTTTAATCTGTATTGAGTGATTTTTTTGGTCTGGTTATGAGCAAAAGATTTTTGCTCCTACACATATATAGTATATTTTTCTTAGATGCTGACCTTTGAGAGTTTTACATTGTGGAGTGCTGGGTTTTATTAGTTTTTCAGAGTCTAAAGCTTTGTTTTGACAGGCATTTAACTTACTTTTGGGTCAGCTTGAACCCTTTGTGGTCTTATTGTAAGGTTTTCTGTGGTGATTTTGCAACTAATTTAGCCCTTTTACTAAGCCATGCCCTTTTGGGAGTTTTTACTAATTGTTCTGACTTTTCAGCAAGAAGTCCGCAGTCTGAATGGTTAAAAATAAGATATTTTTCATCACTGTATGTGTTTTGAAAATTGTTCAGATTTAGCTACACAGCTGTTCTCTGCTCAACTTCGTGGAATTTCACTATATGGATGTTAAACTTAATATTTAGCAACAGACTCATAGTGATCCGTATGCATATTTCTGGAAATTTTGCTCTATGTATCTTTCTTCCTGTACTCACAAATTGAAGTCACTGCAATCTCCCTGAATTCTAATTTCTATCTTCTCAACTCAGAGTGACCACAAGGCTCTGCTTGGGTTTTCCTCCTTGAACTGTGGTCTGGAATGTGCCAAAGCAGAAAGTTGGGCAGTGATAGTTATGCTCTTCTGTTCGCCTTTACATCAGATTAACAGTCCTGTGCTGCCTCTGTCTAAATGGAAAATAGTTTCAAACACAGTATTTATTCCACTTTTCTAGTTGTTTATGATGAGCTGGTAAGTTTAACCTTCATTATTATGGCTAGAAGTATAAATCTTGTTTTAACCAAAATTGTGTTATAATTTTGCTTTCCCAATATTCTGAATTTTTATATAATTAAGTTAAACTGTTTTCTTCTTTATGACTTGTGCAGTTTGAGGTTTTTGTTTAAGAAGCCCTTCCCCAGTCAGAAACCATAAAGTACTTTTTTATATAATGTTAAAATAGCTTGAAGATTTTGTTTTACATGCTGACATTTTATCTTTTTATTTTTTTATCAATATTTTAAATTATGATATTGTGGGGTACAGTAAAGGGTTAGGTACACAAATATGCTTCATTCAGGCACCCTTGTTGATAAGAGGTGTCTCCTCATCCCCATACAGATATTTACTACCGTTAATCCCATCCCCTTTCCCCTTCCAACCCCATAGTTTCCCACCACTGTCAGTCATTTTCTTATAGTATTATGTTGGACGTTCAAGGTCCACTATATGAGTGAGAACATGTGATACTCAGATTTTTGTTTCTGTGAGAGATCACTCAGTATTATAGACTCTAGTTCCATCCAGGTTAGTAACGCAAAATTCATGATTTTGTTCTTTTTTTATTTTTATGACTGCGTAGTATTCCATCGTGTATATGTATACATGGTGACATTTTAAATTTATATAGAATTCAATTTTTGCCCTTTGATGCAATCAAGATATACAATACTATTCTTTCCTATAGAGAGTTAATATTTCCAAACTAGGCATTGAATCATCTTTCCTTCCCCACTAATTTTGCATGCTTTTACTAAATACTTTTTAAATAATAAGATTAATATAAGCGTCTGCATAAAGAAAGAGGGAAAGAAGAAGAAAAGAAGAAAAAGAAAATGATGAAGCAAAATTCCCTTTCACACTTTTTCCAAACTCCCAGTAACACAGCACAGAAATAATAAATTATAGGTTGTTTCCTATATTTCTAGAACATTTCTGTGTCTATTTTAGTGTTACTTTGGAAAGAAATCATACAATTCTTAATTAGGGATGATAGTTGTGTCTTGTTTTAGTAAATGAATTATTTTTTTTACCTAATCTAAGAAAATAATAAATATTAAGTATTTTTTAAAAATTTTATGTAGTTTCTTTATTAAATCAATTATGCCAATTTATGCAAAATTGGCCATATCTTTGATAGAGCATGGCCCCTAAATTGAGGAGCTCATGTTTTTGCAATTGCAGAAAACCTTGTTTTAGATAGATAAATGATTGATTATTCTCTATTACAATTAATTCTGGGTCTTGGGGGAGATGAGGCTATAATGGGGAATTATAAATGTTTTTTTCCATGATACTCCTATTCTACAGCCTAGTAGATCATAGAAAAACATTCTAATTTCATTCCACCAGACCCCTTACCAACATCCGTGATTCTAACCAGTGGAAAGCAGTTGTAAAGCTTTGAGCTCTCTTGAGATCCATAGGCTTAATTGCATTAGTATCTACTTTACACTTGCTATTCATTACTTCGTTTTCTAAGATCAAATTATTTTCTGTGAATTATTATTGATAGTAAATATTGCTTAGAAATTGAGAGGCTAATTAACTGTTGGAAGTTACAGTCATGGAAATGTCAAGAGTCAAAACTTGAAAGTGTCCTACTTCAAAAGTAATCTGTTTCTACTACATCATACTACTTTAGTCTTTTCTCCTCTCTCATGTGTGATATTTAGTATATTGCTTTCTACACACTGTATTAAATAAATATGACTTGAAAATAATGCTTAAAAATGAAACACCGAGAAGCGTTCATAGCAATATTCCCTTTAGATGAGGAGTTCTGAAAGAGGATGTATATTAATTTAGCCACACAAATTGAAAAATGATGTACACAAGGAGAGACTCAAAAAAATCAGAATTATGTTTTGGAGGGTGGGCCTCTTGTAGTACAAGTCTTCCTTCACCAGGTAAGTGTTCTAGAAATCCATAAGCATCAGTGTATCAGCTAGCATTGTTGTGAGATGCTTCATTAGACTTCAGTAAGATTTTTTGGGGAGATTCTTTAAAGGTATTTTTTGATTTTATGATGGGTGATTTATGAGCACACTTGCCCACATCACTCTGAGTGTTCAGCAGTTTTTGACCCAAAACAGCATGATCCCTGTGCCCTCAACCTCCCTAATTTACCTGATTTTACCCCAAGTGACATTTCTTTTTGTTTTCCCAGACTAAAAAGAAGTCCTTAAAAGAAAATGTTTTCCCAATGTGGAAGAGGTGAAACAAAAAAGCAGAAGCACTAAAAGGCATCAAAATAAATTCGTTCAAAAATTGTTTTGGCCGGGCTCGGTGGCTCAGCCTGTAATCCCCCGCTTTTGGGAGGCTGAGGTGAGTAGATTGCCTGAGCCCGCGGGTTCAAGACCCGCTTGGGCAACTTGGCGAGACCTCATCTCTACAATAAATCAAAATGAGCCGGGCGTGGTAGCGCGTGCCTGTAGTTCCAGCTACTCGGAAGACTGAGGCAGAAGGATCACCGGAGCCCAGCAGGTTGAGGTTGCGGGGGCTGGGAGCGGCCACTGCACTCCAGTCTGGGTGACAGAATGAAACTCCAACTCAAAAAAAAAAAAACTGTTTTGACCAGTGGAAAAAGCATCTCAATAGGTGTAGTGCATTAAACAGAGAGTACTTTGAAGTTGACTTAAGTTTAAACATGTAAGAATAAATATAAAAATTTTAATAAATAAATTTCATTATTTTGGGTTCCCCTTTGTATATAGATAAAACAGGAAGCTGAAAGAGCAATAATTTTCTTGTGAAAAATGTAAACAAAAATATTTTATTCTGTATGCATATCTGTTAAAGGCACGTTGAAGGATTCAATACACTTTATGTTAAATATATATTTTGGAGTTAAAATTCTATCAAACAAACTGATACTCTGATTATTAAAGATTTTCTGTGAGATACTCTATTTTATAACATGTTCTATCTCAAATCTTTAACATTATTTGAAATTTTAATGTAGTATAATATATTATGTTGTCTAAAAGAAAGCAAGAAAATTTATTTCAAAGAAGAAAATGGAATAGCTCATTTGAAAAAGAAAACAAAGAGATTCATTTGACATGAATGCTTTCTAAAAGAGTAGTCAGGGTTTCAAGTGATTTATTTTATTTCTGACTGTAACAGAAACGATTTAATTTTAACCATTTCAAATATCTGATGCAAATGAGATTCAGCCCCTAGGGCAATAATATCTGAATCCATCACTATCTATTCTGAAAATGATATTAAGATCTCTCACTGTTTTTAGAATTTTTAAAAAGTTGGTGCTGAAAAATTGAAGCAGTACCCATATTTACAAACTATCTTAATCATAAAATAATTGTTATTTATTTCTCCCATATAATCTATAATTACTAAGAAAAAAGCCTCAGTGTGTATTAAGCATTATTTTCTAGGAAACGTCCAAATTGTTTTATAGGCATTATCTCTCCTAAGTTGAAGTAATTTGCCCAGAGACACAGCCTAACATGTGACAAACAAAAATTTTGAACTAAAGTTTGCGTGAATCCAAAGTGCATGTTATGCTATAGAAGCAAATACAGTGCATGGCAGTTGACCATCAATATCATCTATCTATTTCAGAAATATCAAATCAGAGAGTATGGATATTTCTGATAATATTTCTGATATCACTAACTCAGAAATTTAACTTGACTGGCTTTAATTTTTTCTACTCTTATTCATGTGGTGATTGAATAGTTCATGGTATGCTTTTTAAGAATGATGTAAGTACATATAAAGAAAATGCTTTATGAAAAGGAAGGCAAATTAATACATTAGAAAGAAAGAGAATAAAATTTGAAAGGTGGTATGTGAATCTTACATCAGTGAAGACTAGAACATTTGAAAATTTCTGCAATACTTTGAGCTTTGCCCCTAGCTACTGTCACACTAACTCTTAAAACAGTCATGAAATTCAGGTATTTCTGTTACATAGCTGCTTCACTGAGTGACTGAAAATACTAATAAAATGAACTACATATTCATATATCAAAAATAGTATATTAAAATGTTACCATTTGGATTATATAGAATCAAAAGCTAGGAAAAAAAGGCGTTAGAATTGATGTCCACCGCACAAATTGAAAAGTGCAATAGAAATAATTTAATGATTATTAATATTTAGGAGAAGCCTAGTTTTAGAACCTGTTTTACAAACTAATGTGTCTTTTGTTGTAGAGTCCTTGGGGTGGGTTTTGTTCTTCTTCTTTTTTCTTCTTAAATACCAGTCTCAATTATTAGAACTGATCTAAAGATTCTGAAATTTAAATCAAGTTGCTCCTACAGATTTCCTCAGGGTCTTTGCTAACAACCAGGCTTTTCAGTGCTATATCTTGAAGATAGCACTCTTTAATAGAATTGACTTCCTACAAGGTATTTTATAAACATTCAGTGTTTTTTTTTTGTTGTTGTTGTTTGTTTTGTTTTGTTTTATTTTTTGATGAGTCTATTATGGCAGAATTTGCAGGCTCTCCCCCAATATCCATTCTCCTTTTCCTCACTTTACTAATAGATATCTTCTCGTTTTAGCGGTGCCCATGGCTATTTACCTAGAAATTACATTTTTAAGCTCCCCTTGCAGCTTAGTGTGATTATATAATTAAATTTTCATCAATTTAATCAATGTTATGTAAGCAAAAATTATATGTATATATATATGTATAGTGCTGTGTAACTTCCTTAAAAGAAAATTTCTTGCATCCTCTCATCCTTCCTTTCTATGGGTAGCTGTTGAGCAAGACCTTAAACCCTGCAGACAAAGACAATACCTGGCATGTGGCAGAGCAACAACATATAAAGAATCTAGGTGTCTACATGACCTTGCACATCAGAAACACCTATCTATCGTGGATCAGCACTTATTTATGAAAAGGCAAATGAGAGAAAAATGAACTATGTCTTTTATTCTGGGGATTCTTCATTACAGCAGTTTAGCTTCGGGTATATAATATATCGAATGCAAAATTTACTTTTATCAAGATCACCTGTGCTCCATTTCAACTTTCTTGAATAAGAATCTCCAGCAAGCAGATTTTATAAATGTTCATTTTGCCATGTTTTCTTTTCTTTTCTTTTTTTTTTTTGAGTTGGAGTCTCACTCTGTTGCCCAGACTGGAGTGCAGTGGCCGCTCCCGGCCACCGCAGCCTCGACCTGCTGGGCTCCGGCGATCCTTCCCCCTCAACCTTCCAAGTAGCCAGAATTACAGGCATGCGCTACCACGCCCGGCTGATTTTTTGATTTATTGTAGAGATGAGGTCTTGCTGCCCGGGTGGGTCTTGAACCCACGCGCTCAGGTAATCCACTCACCTCAGCCTCTCAAAGGCGCGGGATTACAGGCTGAGCCACCAAGTCCGGCCTTGCCATGTTTTCTACATGATCCCTACATTCCATAAGTTTAAGAACCATTAGTACAGTGGTTAAGAGCATGGATTTGAAGAGAGATTTTATCTGAGTTTCAAATACAGCTTTGTCATTAACTAGCTGTATCCACGGACCCTCCCCTCTCACATGTCTCTGACAATCCCCACTCTTAATCTGTTTTTTCCTGCTCGCCTGTTATATAACCACATTTTCCCAAAATTAATGAATAGTAGCATAGATGTTTATTCTAGTAGGCAAGGAAATCTCCTTTAGAAGGTGTCTTCAGCTCTACACTATATGATATACATGTACAATAGCCTACCTGGAAACCTTTTAAAATTCTTTGTCCTCCAGTATGTTGTCCTTAAATGGTAGCCAGCATCTTTTGCAACCTCATGTATTAAGAAAAGGTAATGTTTTGCTTGGCTCAAATGTGCTGTGTAAACTATCTACATCTCCTTCACTGCTTGTGAAAAGCGCTGATGTCTAACTCCATAAAAAATATTCAAATACAAAATTTGGGTATATAGAATTCTGGTTCAAGATGGCTGAGACATCAGAAACCTGTCCTCTCCAGAAGAAGAATCAAAATTGTGAATAGATAATCACACCTCAAATAAAACATTTAGGAAAATACTAGAGTCCAACAGAGAAGTCACATAATACACCTGAGGCACAGAAGAAGAAAAAAGTAAATGTCCAGCTTGAGTGAAATTTGCTGGAAACCCAAAGGGGCTCAATATTGCAGGGAAAGTGTAAGAGAACTTCGTAGTCTACATTCCCACACTACAGTAATCCAAACAACTGGAAAATTCCTCTACCTATACAACAATGACACTATAATGGAGAGTGATTTGGGGAGCCCACAAGGGCATTGTACTAGACAAGAAACTTATTCTTGATCACTGTCATTCTTGAGACCTAAGTGGCTATAACAGAGCACCATTGTTAGAGTACAGACATCACAAGACTGCATCCTGTCTGGTAACTCTGCTCTCATATTTCTACATCTTGGGAACCCTCACTGAAATCCCCCAGTGTACACCAAAAGGACTATAGCAGAACAGCACTGGCTGGATCCAAAGGTGCTGTGGGGTCCCTAGTACTCTAGCCCAGAAAGAGTACTACTCTTTGGGAAAACAAACAAACAAACAAATAAACAAAAAACAGTGAAATGCATGAAAAAGGTGGTTCTTGGGACAAAGAAAACCAAATTGCACACTTACCAGATCCTGAGTACTCCCTGTCTGGGGCCATGAGAAGCAATACTTCCTGTAGCAGTGGCAGAAACTATGCTCAGTCTTGCAAGTAGACAGTGAGATTTCCTTTCACAGACAAAGATGATTTTGTGTTTAGGCTCATGCATTGATAGTGAAACTCCTCTTTTGTCTTTGCACACCACTGCAAGCACAACTGCTGACATTGCCATGAGAAGTTGGGTGGGTAGGTTGGAATACTGTCTTTCTGGGGCTGTGAGAAGTTGACTGCACCTTCCACTGGCATGTGGTCTCCATATGCAGGTTTATGCATGAAAAGTAGAGTCCTTCTCTCGCTGTGCAATGTTGTAGTGCTGCTGCTTATGCTGCTAAAAGTGGGTGAGCAGTATCAATTTTTTTAACTCACACCATATCAAGTATCTTCTCAGACTACTATGGAATAAAACTAGAAATCAATACCAAGAGGAACTTAGAAAACCACACAGATACATAAAAATGGAACAATATGCTCCTGAATGATCACTGAGAAGAGAGTTTATAGAAATAAATACCTACATTAAAAAAAGAAATATTTTGAATAAACTAATGATGCACATAAAAGAACTAGAAAAGCAAAAACAAACTAAGCTGAATATTAGCAGAAGGAAAGAAATAATAAAGATCAGAGTAGAACTAAACAAAATATAAACTAGAAAAAGAATCAATGAAATAAAACATTGGTTCTTTGAAAAGATAAATAATATGGAAAAATTGCTAACTAGACTAACAAAAAAAGAAGAGAGAGGATTCAAATAAAATCAAAAATGAAATAGGAGACATTATAGCTGATACCATGGGAAAACAAAGGATCATCAGGGACTAGTATAAACATCTATATGTGAGAAAACTAGGAAGCCTAGAGGAAATGGATAAATTCTTGGGCACATACAACCTACCAATACTGAATCAAGAATAAATAGAAGAGTAGAAAAATTGAATCAGTAATAAAATGTCATCCAACAAAGAAAATCTATGTCTGGATGAATTCACAGGCCAATTCTAATAAACCTATAAACAAACACTAATACCAATCCTCCTTAAGCTATTCTAACAATTTCAAGAGGAGGTAATTCTCCCTCACTCATTCTATAATGCTAGGATTAGCTAATTATCAAATCAGACAAGGACACAACAAAAAAAGGGAACTATGGGCCAATGTTCCTAATGAACATAGATGCAAATATCCTTAGCAAAGTACTAGCAAACTGAACTCAACAGCACATTAAGAAGATAATATAACTGATCAAGTGGGGTTTACTCCAGGAAAGCAAAGATGGTTCAACACAAGCAAATCAACAAGCAATGCATTCTGTCAATAGAAGGAAGTACAAAATCATGCAGTCATCTCAGCAAATGTAGAAGAAAACATTTGACAAAATCCAACATCTCTTCATAATAAAAACTCTCAACAAACTTGGCATTAAAGATGTATACCTAAAAATAATAGAAGTCATATACAGTAAACCCATAGCTAACATCATACAGAATGGGGAAAAGTTGAAAGTCTTTCCTCTAAGAACTAGAACAAGACAAAAAATGAACCACTTCTATTCAATGTAACACTTGAAGTTCTACCAGATCAATTAAGCAAAAAAATAAGGAAATAACAGTCATCAAAACTGAAAAAGGGGAAGTCTAATTGTCCATTGTTGTAGTCATGAGCTTATGTCTAAAAAATAAACAAAAAACTGCCAAAAATCTCTTAGAACTGATGAATTAGTAAAATTGCAGGATACAAAATCAATATAGAAAAAGCAGTCGCTTTTCTCTACACAAATAATGAATTTGCTGAGAAAAAAAACTTTATAAAGGCAATCCCATTTATATTAACTACAAAAAACTAGGAATAAATTTAACCAATGATGTTAAAAGCTTCAACAAGGAAAACTATGAAGCACTGATGAAAGAAATAAAAAGGATACAAATAAATGGAAAGACATCCTACACTCATGGATCAGAAGAATCAATATCATTAAAGTGACCATACTGCCCAAAGCAATATACATTTTAATGCAATCCCTGAAAAAATACCACTTTTCACATAAATAGAAAAACCAATCATCAAATTTATATAGAACCAAAAAAAGTTCATATTGTTAAAGTAATTCTGAGCAAAAATAACAAAGTTGGAGACATCATTACATGCCTGACTTCAAAATTTATTGCAAATCTATAGTAATCAAAACAGCATGCTATTTGTATAAAAACAGACACATAGACCAATGAAACTTAATAGAGAATCCAGAAATAAATTCACTTATTTCTTTGTCCAGGCTGCCAAGAACACACATTGAGGGAAGGACATTCTCTTCAATAAATGGTAATGGGAAAACTGGATAACCATATGCAGAAAAAGGAAAGTGGATCTGTATTTTTCACCATATACAAAAGTCAACTCAAGATGGATTAAAAACTTAAACACAAGGTCTAAAAATGTCAAATTATTAGAATAAAACATAGGGAAAACTCTTCAAAACATTGATCTAGGCAAAGATTTTTATGGCTAACAACTCAAAAGTACAGTCAACAAAACCAAAGATAGACAAATGAAACTTAATTAAACTAAAAAACTTCTGTACCACAAAAGAAACATCAACAGAGTAAAGAGACAACCTCTTGAATGGGATAAAATATTTGCAAAGTACTCATCTGACAGGAAATTAATTTTGAGAACATACAAATAACTCAAGCAACTCAACAGTGAAAAAACAATCCCATTACAGATATGCAAAGAGCCCGGCTCGGTGGCTCAGCCTGTAATCCCACTCTTTGGGAGGCTGAGGTGAGTGGATTGCCTGAGCCCACAGGTTTGAGACCCACCTGGGCAATTTGGTGAGACTTCATCTCTACAATAAATCAAAAAATTAGCCAGGTGTGGTAGCACATACCTGTAGTTCTGGCTACTTGGAAGACCAAGGCAGAAGGATCACTGGAGCCCAGCAGGTCGAGGCTGCGGTGGCCGGGAGTGGCCACTGCACTCCAGTCTGGGTGACACAGTGAGACTCCCACTCAAAAAAAAAGAAAAAAAAAAGATATGCAAAGGACATGAATAGACATTTTGAAAAACAAGATATACAAATTACCAACAGGTATATGAAAAATGCTCAACATTATTAATCATTAGGAAAATGCAAATCAAAAGCATAATGAGCAATAATCTTATCACAGTTTAAGTGGTTATTTATAAAAAGACACAAAAAACCCAGATGTTGGAAGACTCAGAGAAAAGGGAACTCATACACTGTGAATGTGAATTAGCACAAACATTGTGAAAAATGGTGTGGAGATATCTAAAAAAAAATTCTAAAAATAAAGCTACCATACGATCTAGAAATCCCACCACTGGGAATCTATCCAAAGGAAAAAAAAAATATCAGAATGTCAAAGTAGTACCTGTTCTCATATTTTTATCACATCACTATTAACAATAGTAAAGATATGGAATCAACCTAAGTGTCAATACATGGGCAAATTGATAGAGAAAATGTGTTATGTATACACAACAGAATACTTTTCTGTCATAAAAAATAACATCATGCCATTTGCAACAATACGGATGGAACTGGAGTTCATTATATTAAGTGAAATGAGCCAAGAAGAAAAAAAAGGCAATCACTATATATTCTCACTCATATGTGAGAGGTAAAACAACAACAACAACAACAAAAAGCTTGATCTCATACACATGCAGATTAGAGTAATAGATATCACAGACTGGGAAGGGTGGTGAGCAGGGGAATACATGAAGAGAGTTAATTAGGGGTATAAACATACAGTTAGAGAGAAAAAAAAAGTTCCAGTGTTTGATATTGGAGTAGGGTGACTAATACTTAGTCTCACTATTATGGAAAAGAGAACTCAAAATAGATACCAACACATAAAAATTATAGGTACCTAAGGTGATAGATTCACTAAATACTCTAACTTGATCATTATATATTCTATGTATGTAACAAACACTCATATGTACTCTACAAATTTGTAAATTATTACATATCAATAAAAAATATCTGGGATATAGCCCAGAAATCAGCATTTTAGCTGGTTTCTTCACGTGACTCTTATTCATGTTAAAGGTTTAGTACATTTACCTAACATATTAACGACTGTTACAGTAAACTAGCCACCTGCTACTGTTATAGTATATATAGGAATTACGCCAATAATTATATATCAAAGCTTTAGAACTCAGTCTTATAAATCAAGTCAGGCAGAGAGTTTCAGAGTTCTGTCTTCCCTAAGAATTATGTGTCTTATTCTTAGCTTTAGATGTTTGCAGCCATTTATATGAGGTCTTCTGCTAACCATGACTCCTATATAGAGAGAGCAGTGACTGATTAAATACTTGTAGGGTTTGCAGAAGGAATATTTCCAGGCAACATCTTGATCTGCACTCCAGAATTAATAGGTTGCCAGTTTAGCATTTTATTTTCTGAGAATGATGAAACTTGTACTACATCTCAAAAGGAATTTTGAGTCAAAAAAAGTAGATAATTGTTAGGTGGAAGAGATCTTAGGTTTGACTAGGGAAACCCATTTGTCACTTTCTTTATGAAAAGATCCTTTTATTTGGATTAGTTTCCTATTTTACCTGGTTAATCAATTCTCAATTTAGCATGCCTTTGAATCTTATTGGACAAGGGCAAAATAAACTAACTTGTAGTTTCCAGGTTGATTTTTACTGACCATGTAATTTAAGTTGTAGTTCTTTTGGCTAAATTTCACTTCCTGATGTCCTTTTAGCCACAAAATATCATATTTTAACCTCCATCACCAAAAAATAAATAATTTATGAAAATAACAAACATCTTTAAGTGTTTTTTAAAGTCCTTTGCCATTCATGTATGTCTTAGTCTGTTCCGTGCTTCTATAACAGACTATCACCAACTGGATAATTTAAAACAAACATAAATTTATTAACTCACAGTTCTAGTGACTAGAAGGTCTAACATCAGTGTCAGCATTTGGCAAGTTCCTTCTTTCTCATCATAATACAGAAAAAGGGACATAACATGGTGAAAGTTCAAAGACAGAGTACGAGAGAGAGCAAGAGGGGGAAAACTAACTCATATAATAAAAAATCCACTTCCAGGATAACAGCATTAGTTTATTTATGAGGTCAGAGTCCTCATTACTGAAACACATCTTAAAGATCCCACTTCTTAAAATTGTTACAATGGGAAATAAATTTCAACATGAATTTCAGAGGGGACAATCATTCATACCATTGAATATATAGTAAATTTTAAATAATTTTGATAATGATCACTAATAGTCATTTAGCACTTTCTATACACCTGCCACTATCTCAAATACTTTGCATATATTATTATACATTTTTTTTCAATTTACAAGAGCATACAGAAGCTTAGAAAGTTAAGTGACTTGAAGCTTAGAAAGTTAAGTGACTTGCTATAGTTGACAGAACGAGGAAGTAGAAGGACTAAATTTTGAATTATTAACAACCATACTTTTTATATTCATGTGCAGTGATAACACTAGCACGCACAAATACCATGGAAGTTTATATTGATTTGTATTTGTCCCTTTTCATCAAGAGGCAAGGGATAACATAAATTAATCATAAATAAGTAGCAAGTATGATCCACATGTGATTTTATGTGTGGCAAAGAAATTCTCAATCTAAACTCTCTTCCTTAAAAAAATTTAACCACCTATTAACTCTCTGATGCTTCATCATTTTAAAGCAGAACTTTATTTATTTTTCTAAAAAGGACAAGATTGGAGATGGCTAGTTACTGTGCCAGTGCTGTCCAAAGTACTTGGCATATTTACACATTTCATTCATACAACACAATTTTAAAGGATGATTTATTATATCTACTTAAAGTAAGGGGAGGGGGAATAGAACTAGGGCTCACTTTCTAGTACTGTTACTTCTAATACTTGGAAACAAATAGCTTTAATTAAAAGTCAAGATTTCAATGCAGAACTATCTGATTCAAAAGCATAAGTTTTCACACTACATTAAGCCTTGTCCTGGTTTTAATACAAATCCCCAGTTGAGCAGGATGGGAAAGAGTTACCACTAAAAAACAAGTCCATAAATATATACAGAAAATGTCAACAAAAGTTATATGTCTGAGTGTAAAGATAATGACTATTTCTCACCCTTGTTTTTAAAATGCTTTTCTGTACTTTGTAACATTTCTACAATGAACATAGACATTGAGACAATAAATAGACCAATAACAACCCAGGAAATTGACTCTGGCAAAAGAAAACGACCTACCAAAAAGAGTCCTGGATCCAATGGCTTTCCAGCAGAATTATATAAAACATACAAGGAGGAGCTGATACCAATCCTACTGAAAGTATTCCAGGCAATTGAGAAAGATGGAATTCTCCCCAAATCATTTTACAAAACTAACAGCACACTGATACCCAAACTGGGTAAAGGTCCAACAAAAAAAGAAAACTACAGACCAATATCCCTTATGAACATAGATGCAAAAATCCTCAACAAGATTCTAGCAAATCAGATCTAAAAGCACATCTCAAAATTCATCCACCATGACCAAGTAGGCTTCATACCCAGGATGCAGGGCTAGTTCAACATCTGCAAGACTGTAAATGTAATTAAATACATCAACAGATGTAAAAAAACAAGAACCACATGATTATATCATTAGGTGCAGAAAAAGTTCTTGAAATCCAGCATCCCTTCTTGATAAAAACCCTCAAACACCTAGTTATAGAAGGAACATACCTCAAAATAGTAAGCACCATCTACGATAAACCCTCAGCTAGCATATTGCCAAATGAACAGAAACTGGAAACATTTCCTCTGAAAACTCAACAAGAAAAGTCTTCCTACTCTCACCCCTCTTGTTCAACATTGTGTTGGAAGTTAGAGCTAAGGCAAATAGACAAGAGAAGAAAGTCAGGGGTATTCAATAGGAAAAGAGGAAGTCAAGCTTTCCCTCTTTGCTGACAATGTGATTCAAAGCCTCAAAATTCCAAGAGAATCTGTCAAAAACCTGCTTGCACTGATAAAGGACTTTGACAAAGCCTCACCGTACAAAATAAATGGGCAAAAGACAGTTGCATTCTTATACACCAACAACAAGCAGATGGAGAACCAAATAAAAAGCACAATCCCATTCACAATGGCCACACCAAAAGAAAGAAAGAAAGAAAGAAAGAAAGAAAGAAAGAAAGAAAGAAAGAAAGAAAAGAAAAGAAAAGAAAAGAAAAGAAAAGAAAAGAAAAGAAAAGAAAAGAAAAAAGAAATACCTTGGCTTCTTCCTAACTAGAGAAGCCGAATACCTTTACAACGAGAACTACAAAACACTGCTCCAAGAAATCGAAGAAGACACAAACAAATGAAAAAATATTCTATGCTCATGGATAGGAAGAATCAACATTTTTAGGATGTCCACCCTACCAAAGGCAATCTACAGATTCAATGCAATAAGCATTAAATTACCAACATCATTCTTCTCAGACCTGGAGTTGACAGTACAGAAATTCATATGAAACATAAATGACCATGAATAACCAAAACAATCCTTAGCAAAAGAAACAAAGCAGGAGTATCACACTTCCAGTCTTCAAAATTTACTATAAGGTTATAATAATCAAAATACCCTGGTGTTGGTAGAAGAACAGGCATATAGACCAATGGACCAGTATAGAAATTCCAGAAGCAAAGCCTCAGTTTCTCCACCAACTCATATTTGACAAAGCCTCCAACAACAACCACTGGGGAGAGGAGAACCTATTCAGTAAATGCTGCTGGGGAAAATGGCTAATCACATGCAGAAGATTGAAATAGGACCCCTAACTGTCTCCATACACAAAAATTAACTCTAAATGGATCAAAGACCTAAACGAAAAACCTCAAACTATAAGAATCTTAGAAAACGCAAGACACACCCTTATGGAAATAGGAACTGGCAACCAATTCCTTATCAAAACCCCAAGTGCCCATATCGTAAGAGATGAGATAGACAAGTGGGACCTCATCAAACTGACAAACTTCTTTAAAGCCAAAGCAACCATCAAGAGAGCAGAAAGACAGTTCACAGAATGGGAAAAAATATTTGCCAAATGTATATCTGACAAAGGCCTAACATCCAGAACCTACAAGGAACTCAATTGTACCAAAAGGAAAAAGACAAACAGCCCCATTTAAAAGGGAGCAAAAGACGTGAATAGACACTTCTCAGAAGAAGATATACAGGTACCAACAGACACATGAAAACGTGCTCAGTCACACTAGTCATCAGAGAAATGCAAATTGAAACCACATTGTGATACCACCTAATCCCAGTTAAAACGGCCATCATTAATAAAACAAAAGACAACAGATTCTGGCAAGGACATGGAGAAAAAAAGAATGCTTCTACACTGCTGGTGGGAATACAAACTGGTGCAACCTCTTTGGATGACTGTGTAGCAATTTGTGAAAGAACCAGAAATTGACCTTCCATATGACCCAGCAATCCCCCTATTGGGAATATATCCAGGGGAACTCAAGTTATTCTATGAAAAAGATACCTGCACACGCATGTTTGTTGCAGCTGTATTTACAATAGCAAAAAAACATGGAACCAACCATGCTGCTGCTCATCAAAACTGCACTGGATTAAAAAAATGTGGTACATATACACAGTGGCATATTATGCAGCCATAAAGAAGGACAAACATATGGGCTTTGCAGCAACTTGGATGGATTTAGAGTCTATCATACTCAGTGATCTATCACAGAAACAAAGAACAGAATACCATATGTTCTCACTCATAAGCAGACCTTGAACAATTTGAATACTATAAGAAAGCATTTGGCAGTAATGGGAAACTGTCGGGGGGGGGTGGGATTGGCATTTGAGGGAAACTACTAGAGAGGCATGCCTCATCAACAAGGGTACCTGCATAATCAGTGTTTGTACACCTAACTCTGAATTGTACCCCACATCCTTATAATAAAAAAAGAAAAGAAAAAATTAATTAATTAAAAGAATAAAAATGCTTATAAAACAATGGGAAAACATAATATATTAAGTCATGTTATTCATTCCCGTGTTAAAGTTCCTTAAATTAGTTAATTTACTTGAGAAAGATTAAGCATCAGTTATAACTTTAATAAAACTGAAAGAATTATTGAAAGTCACTTTATTCCTTTGTAGTAAATGCCCCATTGAGGCAAATAAATAAATAAATGCCAGTTTGAATTGGGCTTGTGTCCCTGTGTCCTTGTGTTGCCTGATAAGAAAAACATCAGTGAAACACACCCTTAGAGATAGAAGAATGCAAGATCTGAACTTAATGAAGGTTGCCAATAACTAATATTAATGTACTTATCACAAATGACAAGAGGTCTAGGTTGCTGCTCTGCTATAATGGCCCTGTACTGGTTCAAAAGCTTATTATTTGAAAACTACAGTGTTCATGCCAAGATCTTTCACTCAGTGTTCATCAGCATAAAATGAGTTAACCTTTTGTTCTCCAAGCTTTACATTGAAAAGAGTGTATGCCACTGTTGCTTTAGCACAACTTTCTCCCCAGACATGGACACTTTTAACTTTCAGCAAACCAAGTCCCCAGCCTACCCTCCCTCACAAAAAAAGGTGATTTTAGAACTATTTTCTATTCAATAATGATAATACTGTTTTCTGTAATTTAAGAAAAAAAAACTGGTTCCTTTTGAAAAAATTCACTCTCTTAAAAAAAAGTGAATTTGTTAGCATTTCTGTAAAGAAAAATATGCATATGGTATAAAATATTTATATAAAGGGGGTTTCAAACTCTACATAATACACACATTACAATTCCTTCACACACTACATCCATAGGCATTACCTATGCTTACTGCCTTCTTGAAGTAAAAATAAAATCAAAAAGAAACTCATGGATGAAACATCATGTTCATACCAAATTTTGCCATACACAGCATTACTAAGGGTATACTAATGTGGATCTTTTCACTGTTAGTACAATAAATGCAGTTATTTTGAAAGCGTTTCAAGAAAGAACTTGTTTCTTGGGTTAAGTTAGAAAATGAAACCTAAATATGTATTTCCCTTCAGTGGCAAATATGGCAACTTGTCTCCCAATATCCATTTTACTTTTTTCCAAGTAACAGAATCATTAATCTTTAGCTTGTTATATTTTTTTGGTGACTACTGTAACTTTGGCCAAGTGTCTAAGATATAGTTAGTGGAATATAGTGTAAGTCTGCTACTCTTTTCCCACTTCTACTTATTTTCTGACTGAGATCCAGATAAAATTGCAGAGCTGAATTAGTTATCTTGAACCTTGACATAGAAAGTATACATGGAGAAGTTTGGAGAAAGGAGACAGAAGTAGTTGGGATTCCCAATGATCAGGGAACCACAAAGACAGTCCTGGATTGTTTACCTCTAAACTCTGTTAACAAAAAAATGAATAAATTTATACCTTGTTTGAGCAACTCTTATTTTGGATTTTCTGTCATCCATAGCCAAACATTTTGATAACTAATAAGCAACCCTTTAAAATCTCATTTAAATAACGGAGTCAGGGAAATGACCATAGAATTGAAATACGAGGAAGGATTCTTTTAAAAAATCCAGAAATTTTGAGGAAATGTTAAATAAATTAAATACTTTTCAGCATGCTTAAAATACTTTACAAATAAAAAGAAAATTAAACACCTAAAAAATTAAAGGAAATTCCAATCAAAACAGAGAAATCTACAAAAAGTGAAACCATACTCCTCCCACGTGAAATATAATTAGGCTGGTTTCCTTTAAAAGTCAAAAATCACAATACCATGGAAAATCCAAAGCTCAGAATTTCATGAATATTAGAGAAACCATCAATGTAGCAATAAATTATTGATTTGCACCAATTCCCCCAATCTCATAAACTCTTCCTTCAGTATGTCTGAGGGAAGACATACTGAGGGAAGCTATCCAAAGGACTTACTTCCACACGTTGCTTGTTGAATAAAGCATAACAAAAATAACATTTTACAGAAGATTGAAACAGGACCCCTTCCTATTATCATACACAAAAATCAACTCTAAAAGAATCAAAGACCTAAATGTAAAACCTCAAACTATAAGAATCTTAGAAAATGTAGTAGATACTGTTATAGAAATTGGAGTAGGCAACCAATTCCTGATCAAAACCACAGATTTTATTCCATAAGAGATAAGATAGGAAAGTCGGCCCTCATTAAACTGAAAAGCTTCTACAAAGCAAATAAACCAGGAGAGCAGGGAGACAGCCCACAGAATCGGAAAAAATATCTGCCAACTATATATCTGACAAGGGCCTAACATTCAGGTTCTATCTACAAGGAACACAAACATGCCGAAAGGAAAAAGTTAAATCGCCACATTAAAAAGTCGACAAAAGATATGAATTGACACTTCTCAAAAGAAGATATATGGGCAGTCAATGGATACATAAAAAAAGTGCTTAGCCTCACTTATCATCACATAAATGCAAATCAAAACCACATTGAGATACCACCTAATCCCAGTAAGAATGGCCATCATTAATTAAACAACTACAGATGCTGGCAGGGATGCAAAGAAAAGGGAATGCTTCTACACTGTTAGTGAAAATGCAAACTGGATCAACCTTTACAGAAAACAGTGTGGCGATTTCTAAAAGAATTAGAAATTGATCTTCCGTATGACCCAGCTATCCCCCTTCTGGAAATATACCCGGAGGAACTCAAATCATTCTACAAAAAAGATATCTGCACGTGCATGTTTATTGCAGCACTATTTACAATAGCAAAAACATGGAACTGATTGTGCTGCCCAACGAAACTGGACTGGATAAAAAAAATGTTGGTATGTGTACAAAATGGAATATTATGCAGCCATAAAGAAGGACAAACGTATGAACTTTTCAGCAACTTGGATGGATTTAGAGTGTATAATACTCAATGATCTATCACAGGAACAAAGAACAGAGTCCCACATTTTCTTACTCACAAGCAGACTCTGAACATTTACCATAATACTATAAAAAAGGGATTGGCAGTAGTGGAATACTGCTCAGCTAGGGGCAGGGACACAACATTAATTAGGGTACCTAATCTCAAACCAGGCAAAGTTGGGACCAAACGGAGGCCCAAACTCTGCCTGTATGATATCCACTTGTATACCTAATCCTGAATTTTACCACACACACATCTATATTAAAATAAAAAATATAAAAATTAATTAAAAATTAACAATTAAAATAATTTAAAAATAAATTTTTTAAAAAATTATAGCATAAAGCATCTGGCCTTATTTTCGTAGCACTGTTAGTTTTCTGCCCAAGTTTTGCATCTAAAGGTAAGGCTGAGAAGTATATGACTATGTAAAAAAGACCCATGTCTCTTATTCTTAAAAACTCCAGAAGATATAAACCACATATGACCAATTTATCCATCCTCACATTAGCAGTGTATAACTGAGTCAGTTGACTGAACTGCTACAAAAGACAAGAAATTTTTAAAAGTCTCAGCAAGCAGCAAATTTCCTAACAAAGCTCTGCTACCATAGTACTTTCCTTTTTCTTCAATAATAATTACTGTTCTAACCAAACAAACACAATTATAGGCTGCCAGAAGACAAGACCCTAGCAGAGATTGAGCACACTAAATGAAACATTAACTCCTTAATTTTCTGCCAATTAACAACACTCTAAGGGTTTTGGTCAAACACTTACCTGCGCCTGCAGTTCACCAACCTAGTTCAAGGAGATACTAACACACAGGTCTATTCCCAGTCTGTGTGAGAGTGTTCATCATCTCACTGATATCCATTTTCCTTTTATTCTTTAATAATAGAATCCCCAAATTTTATCTGTGTATATTATCATCAACTCATAGATCATATGTTCCAATCTCCCTTACTGTCAGGTGTAGCTGAAAAAATCCTCATGTGCAACTTATGGGTCACATCTATAACAAGGAGACTGCGGGCTTTCATCTTAATCTTTTCATTTTCAGCTATCTCAAAAATGGCAGCAATTGGAGTAGCCACTTTGGACTCAGGTGTGGAAGCTCTATGTAGAAGTGTGACAGAATCACCACTTCTAGCTAACCTCTGTACTGTTTTAAGAGAGAAAACTAAAATTCAAATTTACACGAACATCTTAATTCTAGAATGTCATTATCACAGCAGTTCAGCCTATAACATTGTCCATGGAATATGAAGAGAGCGAACCACTGAGACAGTCCATTGTACTTTTTAGGAAAAAATCCACATACAGAACTCTGAATATATCCATTGTATTGAAGTTAGGTAAAGATAACAGGGAAAATTAAACAATGTATTACTGACACCCTAACAGATCTTGCTCTTTTATCTTTTGATAATAACTCTTACTAATTTGAGGCTTACTAGTCTGCAACCATCCTTCATGACATTGAGGACAGGGGACTTAGAAGGATATTGTCCTTATTTATCGGGAGTGGGCAGTAAAGAAGGTAAGAAAATAAGATGCATATATTTGACATGAAGCATTCTTAGGGAAATTCAGGCTTCAGATAAGGCAAGTAGATTGATGTAAATCTTAGAAAAGGGTTGAGGATATTGGAAAGCCTGCAGATTCTGGAAGAGGAACTTCAGCGGCCACATAGGATGCATTTACTAGTGGAAGTGAGTTTTGAGTAGGAATTAGCTCTTTTAAAAATTAGTAAAATATAAACAAATAATAATAGCATAAGAAAAGATAAGACTAATATATAGAAATAAAACATTATAAGAGAAAACGATGTAACTTCTTTATACATATAAAGAATGTAATGGTTAATTTTAGGTGTCAATTTGACTGAATTGAATAATACCTAAAGAACTGGTAAAGCATTACTTCAATGTGTGTCTGTGAGGCTGTTTCCAGAGAAGATTGGTTTGTGAGTTGGTGGACTGAAGGGAAAAGTTCTGCCTTCAATGTGTGTGGGCACTATCCAATCACTTGGAGGCTCGGATGAAACAAAAATAAATCCAGAGAATAGGCTATTTCCTCCCTCTCTCCTAGAGCTGGAGTATTCTTCTTCTATAGTCTTTGGACATCAGAACTCCAGGTTCTGGACTTTAGGCTCCAGGACTTACACCAGCAATTTCCCCTAGGTTCTCAGGTCTTTTGGCCTTGGACTGAGATTACACCATCTCCTCTACTAGTTCTGAGGTTTTTAAACTTGAACTGAGCCATGCTACCTGCATCCCAATATCTTCAGCTTGCAGATGGCCTATTATGGGATTTCTCACCCCTAATAAATCTCCTCTTATCTGTTATCTATCTATCTATCTATTGTTGGGAGCCGGCCACAGAGGCCCACTGAGCGTTAGGGATCAGGAAGGGCCGTTGGCCCTGAGACCACTAGGATGCATTCGGGAGATATTGACCCCATTTCCTCCCCCTTTCTACTCAGCACTAGCCAGATTAAGCTCCTGTGAGCTCAAAACATAAAAACTCTGAGACCGGGATGAACACAAGCTAACTTTAGAAGCTCATTGCTCCCATTCTTCCACAAACTGCAGTTTTGGCTTTCACACAACTTATAATTCAAACTCGGGTCACATCTAAGAGCCTTAGTATTGGTCACAGGCTTCTGGGTCATGATCTTAGGATTTATTGAAGTTGAATAAATGGATTAAGGTTTCATCGATTGGGTTATGGGATTATACCTGAAAGAACATCCAGTGGGTGGGGAACGCCCCTCACACACCCGACTGTGTATAAAAGACCAGTTGTAATTCCCATTAAATGGCTTGTGCACTAGACTGGAGTCTAGTCTCTTTCTTTCTCTCTCTCTCTCTCTTTCTCTCTTTCTTCTTCCCCCCAGTTGCCGACACTGTCTTCACCTTTGGGGTACCCTGAACCCAGCTTGAGCTGGTCTCCGGCAATCTATCTATCTATCTATCTATCTATCTATTTATCTAGTTGCTTTTGTCTCTCTGGAGAACCCTAATACATCAATAAATTTTAAATTCTTGACACAAAGAACAATTCTCTAGAAAAATATAAATTATTTTAAATGACTCAAAATGGTGTAGAAAACTGACATAAACAAATATATAATAGAAAACATTGTAATTTAATTTTAAAAGCTATGGTCCTACAGAAAACTTTTAATAAATCTTAGCAAACATAATTTCTGTCATTTACATTATTCTAGAACATAGAATATATAGAGGTTTTTCAACTCATTGTTCTAGATTGACAAAAACCACAAGACAAATAGTAGACTAAAAATACCACAACAGAAGAAATTACTGATCAATTTTACTTATAGTATGTACTAAAAATTACAAATTAAAATATTACAAAATTGAAGCCAGAAATATAATGACTAATTTTTTACCTCAGAAATACAAATGCATAAATTAGAGAAAATGGTAAATTTTATTTAAATATTTTAATTGCTCAAGTTCCATCTTATACTGTGATTGTTTTTAACATTATCATTATTTCTTTTGTTGATAAAATCACTTACGATCGTTCTTAAGATAATGTTTTTTTCCTGCGTTGTTTTGTTTCTTTAATTTGATTTCTTCTATTTGTTTTAATCTCTCTCTCTCCCTCATGTTTGAGGCTTTCCAGAACTGTCAGATGACCTTAACTCTTCATAACTGAGAATGAGGCATTAGTTCTAGGTTAACATAGAATAATGATAAATTTCTAGGTGTAAGTCTTTATGTTTCCACACACAAACACAGACCAAAATGGAGAGTAAATAAATCTTCCCAAAATTATACCCCACATTACTACAAAACAGAGAACACCATCAACTTCAAATTATGTGTAAAGGGTATCATAAATTATGGATAAAGAGCTTAAGCTGGAGGATAGACAGTTGGACCCAGAGCAGAGAACAGAGTAATCAAGAAGACTAGAACTCTGGAAACCGTGTGGCCATTACCCTCAAGGAAAGAACTGTCACAAGAAAGGTAATTCCTAGAGACAAGTATGAGACCTGAGAACCAAAGAATATTGAAACTGAGTAGAAGCAGGGAATTCAGTTTGAGGCAGGCACTGTGACAAGGGGATAATGTGCCAACTTGGAATGGGATCATATCTTTTTAGAAGCTTGGTGACGTAAGGAAAGAAGTGAGAACAGAAGAAAAAAAAAATAAGGGCCTTGAAGAAAGAGAAGATAATCACAAAATCAAATAATGCTAGTCATAATAAATTTTAAAATGTGCCAAATCCTGCTCTGCACAAGAATGCCATCAATTAGAGGAACTCCACTATGTCAACAGAAGAAAGTGTTCTTGAACCTAGTAATTCACCCACGTTCTTATGTTTGCCTATATAGAATCATCTGTTATTGCTAGATCAGAAAAACATAAGGCAATTTAGAATGAATTGAATATGTTAGACACCATTTATAAAATGTTACTATACATAGAAAACAAAAATGAATCAAAATATTTTTGCTGATAAAATTTATCTCCATAAAACTAAATACAGAGCAGAAAAAAACCATAGCACAGAACCCCAACATGAATCAACTATCTTTTAACATATATATGAAAAAATAAACTCTGCACATCAGAAATTCAAGAATTTAGAAAAGATATGAAAGAAAATAGGAAGATGCAAAATTAGAGCTGACTGAATTCAGAAGAGATATTGAAGAAAAATCATTTCAGAAATGAAGACTAAATGAAGACTCAGTTATAAGGTTCTCAAGGGAGAATAGATTTGATGAAAATACATAAAAATGAATTAAGGAAAGGCAAAACAAATGCAGAGAGTGAAAGCAATATAAAGAAAGCAGTAAAAAATATAAATAAAGTAGTTGATATAAAAGACAAGCAAAAAACAAAACAGAAAGGACAGGCAAATAATAGTCAATAAATATATAACAAAGAACAAAGTGAAGCAGAATGAATATTTTTTTAAACTAGAACTCAGTATACTTTCCACAGATAAAATGATTTTTAAAAATCTGAATCTATATATTTAAAAGCCCCATCTGGGGAAATGCAACCAGAATAGTAACTTCCAAAATGTTTAGTACTAAAATTATTAAAATTTAATAATCAAAAAAATCCTTTCAACTTTCAAGCAAAATCACCAAACCCCCCAAAAATGATGTTGCCATTAGTTATATACACAGGAATACACAAAGCAAGGCAATAGTGGAAAATATTTTCAAGAAGCACAAGAAAATAGGAGCTAAATATTTTCATCTTATTAATAATGTTTTAGTGAGGAACTTACTTAAAATAACAACAACAACAACAACAAATGATTGTGAGTTAAGTTGAATCTCCCTCCCCCAAAGAAAACTATGTTGACATTCTAACCTCTGGTACTTAATAAATATGACCTTACTTGAAAACAGGGTCTTTTCAGATGTAATCAATTTATGATGTGTGATGCCTGGATAAATAGAAACACATTTCCAACAGGAACTTTAAAAATATCGATATCAACCTAGCAATTTCTGCCATAATGCTACATATAAAACAACCTGAAAATCACAGTTGTTTATACATTTTTTTCTTGCTTACAGGTTTGCATTAGCTAAATACACTGTGCTTCAGGTTGTGCGTACATAATTTGCAGAGATCCGTACAAAATGAAATTGAGAGGTCCATTTTTTAAAAACCAGGGAAAAAATGTTATTAAAGGTATTAAATATAATTTTTTTCTTTGAAAGGCTTTTTACTTTAAAGATATTCTACTACTGATAACATCCAATAGGTTTAATAGTGACACGTGTAACGATGAAATATTACAAATAGAGAAAAAGCCATAATTTTTCAGTATTATAATTGTATATAATAATAATAAATAATAATGTTTTACTAGTTCAATATTTTTATTGATCATAGGATATATTTTGGCTCACCAGTATGAAGATTTTTCTATTAGGTCATAGAAGTTTTACTTTTAGAAAGTTTCATTTCAATTTCATTTCAATAATTAACTGATGTCAGTTGTTTTGGTGCAAATACAAGACTGCAAATGCATTTTTACTTATTTTTCTATTTTGAGAAGGGTCTTTCTGCTGATGTAAGTATTAAAATAGTTGTTAAGAATATTTTATTGTTTAGAACAATTTTTTGACCAAATATTTGAAAATATGAATTTTAGTGTATCTAGCCTATTGTTTTTACAGAACAAAGTTTCCAAAGAGATTTAACTCTGCATACATACTACTATACCTGAATTTAATTTTGGTTGTCAATTTATACAATTGAATTTTAATGTTTCCCTGACATTGCTTGTTGTTTCTGGAATTTGTACAAGAAATCAAAAGTGGCTTCATGATTTGTACATAATTCAAAACACCTGCTTATCCATCTTATTGCTCTATTTTCAATTACAAGGAAAACATGACTTAAAATTTTATTTCTTATTAATAATTGGTTCTTTCTAAGCTTCATATAAAAATAATGTTCTTTCCATCTAATGCAATGATCTTTACATTGAATTTCAATTACTTAACCATGGATAGCTACTTCATAATGTTGCCACAGTATTCAAAACCAGGGATTATAAAGTGTTTGATAAATTCTGATAACTTCCTGTTATGATTTTCCAGCACTCAGACTGAAAAAATAATATTTGTGCAGATGTCATAGGGGTCAGCTCCTGGAATAACAAACAGGCCAGCTTCCCACCAAAGATAGGTGCCACCACCATGCAAAGGTTCCCCTCTCTCTATAGCCACCGTTGCTGCTGCTGCTGTCATTGCCATCACCAATCTGGGCCCAGGTCCCAGTCTGGTTGCTCCGTTAAACTGCTAAAGGCAGGTACGTACCAGGGGCTAAGCCAAATTTTTGGTATACACATTATCTGTCATGCCTGTGGACCTGAGTGTGAGTGTGTGCTCACCTTTGCTCAATAGGATCATGTACATGTTTCACTATCCCATTGAATTTCACTTAAAAAGCACACATTCACAGATAAAATCATTAACATTTTCAAAATAGCAGCAATAAAATTTTGCGAGCTTGCACACTCATGAAGCCTGACCTGGTTCTAAACTACAGATTGGATTCAGATTGGTTCCATTTGTTTTCTTCACTTTGGAGCTTACTTAGGTTAAAGGACCAATAATTACTTGCAGTATATGCTTTGCAGATCACAGGAATGCAAAGAAACAAGCCAAACCATGTAAGCATATTGAAAGTGTTTTTGCTTAAGTCATAGCCATAAGCATTTCACTGACCCAAACTATTTACATGGCCAACCCCAACATCAATGAGAAGGGGAAATGCACTTTACCCACAGTTGGGGACACTACAGATACTGCATAGTTACAAAGAAAATGGTTTGAATGGAATACTATTAGGGGACAGGAAAAATTGGGATCAATAATTAAATATGATCGTGGTACTATTCTTAGTCAGAGAAGGTTAGGTAGACAAAAAAGTAAGAATAACAATTAATAACAATTAATAAGGTAAATGCTATAATTATGTGTCAGTATTGCACTACAACAATAGAGAATATCTTCTTCTTAAGCATACATGGACATTCATAAAATTGAACATATATTAGATCATATATAAAAACTCAATAAGTTCTATTAAGCAAAGATAAAATAAAAATATTTTGTGATCCAAATGTAAAACAACTAGAAATTAATAATAAAACAAATTTAAAAGTTCTCTTTGAACTGGAAATTTACAGTTTTTATTAAAGAATTTTGGGTGACTGGAAAAATACAAACTTAAATTAAAATATCTAAAAGCTAATGACAATAAAAACTAAGTATATCAGAATCTGGAGTAAAATTAAAATGCAACCAAAGAAAATATTATAGGGTTGCATGTTTAGAACAATAAAAATGTAAAAGTAAAAGTAAGTGAATTTTAATTGAAACTCAAAATGCTACAGCAAAGGTATAAGGTAAACCAAAAGTAAGAAACACTAAGAAAACAAAGGAAAAGAAAAAAAAGATGAATTAAAACACAGTAAAAATAGAAGAATGAATGTATAGATCAAACTGCTATTTTGTTAAAAAAAATTATATAAACTAGTACCTAACTCCTCAAGAAAAAGAAAAAACACAAATATGCAAAATGAGAAATAATAATGAGGTCTCACTGTAAAACTGAGGAAGTTTTAAAAATCAAAGACTAATTTGCATAACTGCTTACAAATAAATTCAAAAACTTATATGAAGTGAATATTTTCTTAAGAAAATACTACTGATCAAAATTAAGTCAATTTAAAATTGTGAACAAATCAATTTTCATAGAGGTAATCAAGTTTTTGCAAAACTACCTACTCCCCCATCTCTCTTAAAAGACCCATCAGGTTCAGATAATCTCATCCAGGAATGTCAGAAGAGACTAGCCTAGATAATTCTAATTCTACTTTAATTTTCTAAAGCTTAGAGAAAAAACAGTCTCCAAATTCTTTTTAAGAAACGAGTATAGCATTGACCCTGAAATCAATATGGGTAGAACACACACACAAAAGGAAAACCACAGATCACAGATCTCACTTATAAATATCAACACAGAAATTCTAAATAAATTTTTGGAAAACAGTTCAACACGATCATTAACCTAATAATAATAATAATAATAAATAATATGTGATTATTGGGATAGATTGTAAAAATGACCACATATCTCTTTCATCTCTGTACACACATCTCTTTGCAATGTGATTTTGGTACTCTTCCCATCAAATGGTGGAATCTACTTCTACTCCCCTTAATTCTGGGGTTTGCCACATGACTTGCTTTGGCCTGTGAGACATAACTAAACACAATGCAAGCAGAGATTTTAAAAATTTGTGTATTGAGGTTTGTCTACTTATGGAGCTTTGGGACTCTTGCAATCACCACTATGTATAAAGGCCCAAGTTAGCCTGCTGGATGAGAGTCACATTTCTTACTCATCCCCATAACTCTCAACCAGTACCATTACCAAATGTAAGCAAAGTTTAGAGCTGCCACTTCCTAGTCAACCTCCCAGCTACTGCAGAACCATCTGCTCACATGGATTTCTGAACTACAATAAAATAGTCGTTGTTTTAAGTTTCTAAGTTTCAGTGTTCCATCCTACAGCCAAAAACTAATACCATGATCATGTGAAATATATTTTTGTGGAATACAATAGTGATAGAAAGCACCAAAAGCAAAGTCAACAGATAATGACAAACAAAATATTTGCAACATGTATCACAGATGAAGGACTATTATCTCTAATATAAAAATATATAAATAAATATTAAAATTCAAAAATACTAAAGAAAAAGAGAAAATCATATAAACAAACTGTTCAAAGGTAAAGAAATACAAATGAATTTACACACAAAATGTCTCTCAACTTCACTCAGAATAAAAGACAAGAAGTCAAAAGCATTGACAGTATAAACTATTGGTGAAGCTGTGGTCAAAGATTCATGCATTGCTGGTAGTAGTGTAAAATGGTACAAACCTAAGGAGAAGAATCACCCACAAAAGCACCTCTCAAATAGCAAGCCACGGAATCCATCCAGAATGATGTGTCCCTGTTGACAGAAACAGAATTCAGATAAAAGATGACAAAAATGGCTAAGAAAAACCATGAGAAGCTGGAAGCAAAGATCACCAGGCAACAAACAGTGCAGGAAATAAAAGTTGTTTTGGCCAATATAAGAAAGGTACAACCTAAAATGTTGGAAATGAAGATTTTTCTTCCCAAAATTTCAAAGCACAATGACAAGCTTAGCAATCAGAATTAACGAGACAGAGAAAGAATCTCAGAGCTCGAAGATCAAAATATTGAACTAACGCAGTCTGACAAAAAACTAGGAGAAAAAACTCAAAAAGAATGAGAAAAGCATGTGAGAGTTGTGGAGTTATGTAAAAAAAACCAAATATGCAGTTGATAGACATCACTGAGACAGAAGAGGAACCTGAGAACACCCTCCCAAGAGATCATCCAAGAAAATTTCCCATATCTGGCTAGAAAGGAGACCATCCAAGCACAAGAGATTCAGAGAACTCCTGCAAGTTATTACAAGAGAAGACCATCTCCAAGACACATAGTAATCCATCTCCACAAGATAAGCATGAAAGAAAAGAATCCTAAAGGAAGCTAGAGAGAAGGAACAGATCATCTACCAAGGAAGACCCATCAGAATTGTAGCATACATCTCAGCAGAAGCCCTACAAGCCAGAAGGGACTGTAACCCTATCTTTTTTTTTTCTTTTTGAGTTGGAATCTCACTCTGTCACCCAGACTGGAGTGCAGTGGCCACTCCCGGCCACCACAGCCTCAACCTGCTGGACTCCAGTGATCCTTCCACCTCAGTCTTCCAAGTAGCTGGAACTACAGGCATGTGCTACCATGCCCAGCTAATTTTTGATTTATTGTAGAGATGAGGTCTCGCCAAGTTGCCCAGGCGGATCTTGAACCCACAGCCTCAGGCAATTCATTCACCTCGGCCTCCCAAAGCACGGGATTACAGGCTGAGCCGCCGAGCCCAGCCATAGCCCCATCTTTAATGTCCTTAAAGATAAATGATTCCAGCCAGGAATTTCCTACTACACCAAGCTAAACTTCATCAGTGAAGGAGAATTAAAAAGAATTTTTCCACATATCTAATCTCTAACAATATACATGATCTCCAGACTTGCCCTTCAAAAGATGTTTAAGAACATTCTAGGACAGATACAAAAGAATAGGTCTACCCATTGCAAAAGCACAGCAAGCAACCACAAAATCTAAAAAGAAAAAAAAAAAGAAGCAAAGCAACCACTTATAAGCATTATGACAGAAATAAACTCTCACATATCAATAACTAGCTTGATCATGAATGGACTGAATGAGCCACTACAAAGGAGAAAAGTAACAAACTGGATAAAGAAACATAACCAAACATTCTCCTTCCTCCAGGAAACCTATCTAACTGCAAGGACACTTAAGTCTCAAAGTAAGTGGATGGGAAAAGATCTTCCAGGGAAACAGAAAGCAAAAAGTAGCAGGTGTAGCTATTCTTATATCATAAAAAACAGACTTCAAACCAATAAATGTTAAAAAAAACAAACAAACAAACAAACACTGAAGGACACTACATAGTGATAAAAGGCTCAATCTACCAGCAAGAAATAATCATCTTAAATATATATGCACCCAACAAGGAGCACCTGGTTTTATAAAACAATTGCTATGTAAATGTAAACTAAGAGAGAACATAGATACACACACAATCATAGTCAGTTACTTTACTACCCCACTAGCAACTCTAGACAGATCATGAAGGAGAATTAAAAATAATTTTTCCACATATCTCATCTCTAAGAAAATACATGATCTGTCAAGGTAAAAAACCAAAAAGGATATCTAGAACCTTAAGTCAACACTCAATCAATTGAACTTACTTAATAGACATCTACAGAACACTTCACCCAACAACCACAGATTATGCATTCTACTCATCAACATGTGGAAGCTGATAGATTACATTCTTGGGCATAAATCAAGCATGAACAAAATTTAGAAGGTTGAAAACATACCAAGCGTCTTCTCAGACAAAAGTGGAGTGAAAATAAATGTCATCACCAACAGGGATGCCCCCAAACACACAAATACATGGAAATTAAACATATGCTTCTGAATGACTTTTGGGTTAACATGGAAATCAAGGAAGAAACAAATGATAACAAAGACACAATATATCAAAACCTCTGGAATATCATGAAAGTAGCACTGAAAAGGAAAGATATAGCATTACGTGCACATATCAAGAAGATAGAGATAACAAGTGAACAGCCTAATGTTATACCTAAGGAAGCTTGAGAGGCAAGAACAGTTAAACCCTCAATTCAGTAGAAAAATCCATATTACTAAGAAAAAGCCACATTTGCAAGAAATAAAAACCAAATATATCATAGAAAGATCAATGAGAAAAAAGCTGGTTCTTTGAAAGGATAAATAATATTGACAGATTCCTGGCAGATTGACTAAAAAAAGACAAGCTGAATAAACAATTAGAAACATAAAAGGCAATTTCACCACTGATCCTGATGACATTCAGAAGATTATCAGAAATGACTATGAATGTAATTATGAAAATAAAGTAGAAACCCTAGAAGAAATGGAGGTATTCCTGGCATCACACTACCTCCCAAGGCTGAAACAAGAAAAAATAGAAACACTAAACAGACCAATAATAGTCTGAGAAATTGGTTCCGTTATAAGAAACCTTCCCACCAAAAAAAAAAAAAGGCCTGTATCAGATGGTTTTTCAGCTGAATTTTACAAGACATACAAGGAAAAGTTGATAACAATTTTATTGAAAATATTCCAGGCACTTGAGAAAGAAGAAATTCTCTGTAGATCATTCTATGAAGCTAATATCATCCCAATACTCAAAAATTGGTAAAGGCCCAACAGGAAAAAAGAATTACAGGCCAATTCCCCCAATGAACATAGATGTAAAAATTCTCAACAAGATTCTAGTAAATCATATCCAATACATTTAAGGATCATACATCATGACCAGGTAGGCTTCTTTTCTGGAATGCAGTTCTGTTTCAACATTTGCATATCTACAAACATAATTTATCACATTAGTGGGCATAAAAACAAGAATCACATGATTATATCATTAGACAGAAAAAACATTTGATAAAATACAACATTCCTTCTTGATAAAAATCGTTGAAGATCAGGTATTGAAGGAACATTCCTCAAAACAATAAAAGCTACCTATGACCAACCTGTAGCCAACATTATGCTTAATGGGCAGAAAATATAAGCATTCTTCCTAAGAACTAGAAAAAGACAAGGATGACCACTCTCACCCCACCCTATTCAATACAGTACTGGAAGTCCTAGCCAAAGCAATCAGGCAAGAGAAGGAAATCAGGGATATCCAAATTGGAAAAGAGGAAGCTAAATTAGTCCTCTCTGCAGATTATATAATTCTATACCTACAAAACCCTAGAGAGTCTGCCCAAAACCTCCTCACATTCGTCATCAACTTCAGTAAAGTCTCAGAATACAAAATCAATGTGTAAAAGAGTTGCACTTATATATAACTACAAGCAGGCTAAGAAGTAAATAAAAAATACAACTTCATACAAAATAACCACAAAATATCTTGGCATCCACTTAACCAAAGAAGTGAAAAATCTTTACAATGAGAACTACAAATCATTGCTCAAATATATAAAAGATGACACAAACAAGTGGAAAAACATCCCATACCCATGAACTGGAAAAAATCAATATTGTCAAGATGTTCATCTTACTCAAGGCAATCTACAGACTCAATGAAATCCCTTTCAAATTGCCAACTTCATTTTTCACAGACCTAGAAAAGGTAATACAAATGTTAATGTGGAAGCAAAACAGAGCACAAATAGCTAAAAAAAATTCTCAGCAAAAGGAACAAAGCATCACAGTTCCATACTGTGAATGTTATTACAAGGCAACAGTAACCAAGAGAACATGTATTCGTACAGGAATAGACACATAGACCAATGGAACAGGACAGAGAATCTGGAAATAAAACCCCAGTCTCTCAACCAGTTCATCATTGACAAAACCATCAATAACAAACACTTGGGAAAAGAGACCATATTTAGCAAATGGTGCTGGGAAAACTAGCCAGCCACACGTAGAAGAATGAAACCAGATTTCTACCTATCATCATATACAAAAATTGACTCAAAGTAGATCAAGGACTTAAATGTAAAACTTCAAACTATAAGAATCTTAGGAAAAAAATAAGGAATATCCTCCCATACATGGCAATGAATTTAGGGACAAGTTCTCAAAAGCAAATGCAACAAGAACTAAGATTGACAGGTCTGCCTAATCAAACTAAGCATTTTTTCACAACAAAACAAACAACCAAAAAAGTAAATAGACAACCAATGGAATGGAAAAAAAATATTTGCAAGCTATGCACCTGACAAAGACCTAACATTTGGGATCTACAAGGAACTGAAACAAATTGAAAGGAAAACAAACAAACAAAAACAACCCAATTAACAAGTGGGCAAAAGACATAAAGAGACACTTCTCAAAGGAAGACATACAAGCAGCCAACAAACACACAAAAAAATGCTCAGCCTCACCAATTGTCAGAGAGATGCAAATGAACACTACAATTAGTTGTGACCCAACACCAGTAAGATAGGCTATCAATAAAAAGTCAAAAGCCAACAGGTGCTGACACAGCTGTGGAGATAAAAAGAATGCTTCTACACTACTGGTGGGAATGTAAACTAGTTCAACCTTTCTGGAAAGCAGTTTGGAGATTTTTTCAAACTAAAAAATGAGTTTTCATATGATCCAGCAATCTCTCTTCTGGGAATATACCCAGAGGAACATAAATCACTCTACAAAAAAGACACCTGCACACACATGTTTATTGCAGCATTTTGCACAATAGCAAATCATGGAATCAACCCAGATAATTACTGAAAGTGAACTGGATAAAGAAAATGTGGTATATACATGATGGAATATTACGCTGCCAAAAAGAAAAACAAAATCCTGGCTTTCACAGCAATATGGTTGTAGCTGGAGCCCATCATACTAAGTGAAGTATCACAGCAACAAAGAACCGAATACCACATTTTCTCACTCTTAAATGGGTCTTGATCACTGGTCACATGGACACAAAAGTGGGACTGGCAGGCACTGGTCACTGCTGGGGAGGAGGTACGGGGTTATGTGGCATCATACTAGGTACCTGATCCTTTATCAGGAGGAAAGAGGGTTAACTAGAAACCCAAACTGCATCTGCATGCAACCTACTTATGTAGTAAATCCTCACTTGTACCCCACAATTCTAAAATAAAATGAAATATTAAACTCACTTAAGTATCATAACACCTCTGTGATGTTGGCAAAATATCACTGACATTATCCATATTTTAGAACTGATGAAGCACAAAGTGACTTGCCCCAATGTATAAAATCAGTTGATAATGAAGTCATGACTAAATCTGGAGAGATAGTTCTAGAATTCATGCTTTCAGCTGGCAACACACATAATTAGAAACACAGATGACTAATAAATGAGGAAATATTTTCTTTGTAGAGAAATGATATAATTAAATAAAAATAACAATATAGTGTAAATTAATATGCTAGAGAACTAAATCTCAAGTCCAGATAAAAGGGCATACGTGTCAGGAAGTAATAAGAGGCAGATTGCATGTAGATAATTATTTATTTTAAAAAAAGAGAGATGAGAGTGTGAATAATGAGAAATTAAAGTATCAGTAAAATTAAGATTGTTAACAGGTTAACAATGGAACATACCGTGAGATGATAGACATATGAAAACAGAGTAATAGCCTGGGTTGAGGGAGAGATAACTCAAAAGTGATAGGTAAGAGAAAGTAGTGGATTAATAATAAAAATGAAATAGATGCAGGCAACTAACATGGAAGAAAGAGTAAAAGAAGAGCACTATGTCCACAGTTGCAATATTGGAATATCATGTTGCATTAATCTAAGTGCTAAACATGCTGCAAAATTTTCCAAGTTATCACAGTATAATTTAAATCTGTTTGAAGGATTTTCATAGGGTCAACTTTATACTGACCTCCTCAAAACATAAGAGCTTAAACTAAAACATTTGAAAATGGATTCTTAATCAGACCACACTACACTATTTATAGGGTCCTATAATTCTAATTTATAATTTATATTACATGGTTGTATAATTATTGATGTGTTTCAACTAACATTTCACTGGTTATGGTAGCAGATACAAAAACACAGTAAATGAATCAACAGAAGGCCAATATAAAGTATTATGGCTTGAATTTATAATTGATTTTATGCCATTTGGTTATGAGAGTTTTGTTGATAATAAAATACCTTTTGAATTTTAGCTATTAATGAAAAAGAAGGATTTGTGAAGTAAGCTTTGTTTTTAATAAAAAAGTTTAGGTGAACTATATTACCAACCAATTATGAAAGAAGACTATGCTGATTCCATTGTAATTGGTTGAATATCTGATTAAATTGTATAAGGACTTGGTTTATCTGGGACTTTGTGCATTGAAATAGTTAATAGTAACAGCAGTCTGCATTCAATTTTATTTTTTCAAGAACTTTTAATTTTGTAGCTACTGTGATAGTGGCAAATGGTTGCAAAATGACAACATACCAATGGAGCAGTAAACAATAATAAGAGAAAGTCAGGGATTGTATCTCACAGTACTAACTAATGTTTTAAATCACAAGCCAAATGATTATGATTATAAAAAAGCAAATGTCATACTCGCAGAAAAATTGTACTTGTTAAAAATTATTGCTATCAGAAAAATATCTCATAAACAAAAAGAGACTTCAAGTAAGATCACAGGCGATATGCACAGTACCAGAAAGCAGGACAAAATATGTGGTGTTTCCCTAATCTAATGACTAGGCCAGACTCACTTCTGGGGCCCTTAATATTATGAAACAATAAATATATAACTTGTTGCTCAGTTATTTCAAGGCAACATAAGAAACTTCTCTGCTATTGCTTGCTGGAATGCCAAAGCATAAAGTGAACATTGGGACTCTGTGGAACTGATGTATCATAAACAGTGAAATAATAGGTAATTATGCTTGTAGAAAAAATTTGTTTCAAAAGTGAAGCATCAGTAAAGCCAGTTTACCAGTGTACCGTGTAGATCAAAGATATTGTGCCTAAAGATGAAGTGCCCAAGAGAAATATTTGACAGTATATTCCAAAGAGAGATTAAAAGAAAAAATCTCTGAGAGTCTTACATTAGGGTTTACAGAAATGGTACAGATAGTCTGAGAAATTCAATTCCAATAATATTTATATAATGTTTATTTTTTATGAGATCATGTTGAAGACAGTTTGAAGAATGTGTTGTGAGTGCAGAAGGGCAGAGTGGAATTGGCTAGCAAATACTCACATGTAAGTGTATGAGTTTGTAGGTATAATGTTACAGAAGTAAGATTATATTGTAATTGTTAAAAGGTAAATACCAGTTTTTGTTTATCTATACATCATGGAAAAGTTATTCAGTCAAGATAGACTTGTACATTTCTATAAAGGCTTACACATTGCCACTTCCAACATGAAGTAATAATATATAAATATTATTAAATAATCAGTCATTCATAATAAAAAATTAGGTAACCATCTCCATGGATCAGAAAAGGAACAGTGAAATAGTGAATGAGAAGTTGGGCAAAAGTCTTACTAGGCTCTGGAAATAGAACCAGGCATACGGCTCTCATTCTCATTCCAAAAGGGCAATGACATGAATGACAAAGGCCCTACATCAAGAACAATTATCATTATACTATAAGAAAGGAACTGGCAGTAGTGGGAAACTGTGGGGGTGGGGGGGTG
>NW_007258912.1:576807-587934 GCF_000164805.1 Carlito syrichta | reverse complement strand
GACTGCTAGGGGAGGGAGGGGCACACCTCATCAACAAGAGTACCTACATAATCAAGGTTTGCATACCTAACCCTGAATTGTACCCCAAATCTTTAAAATTAAAAAAAAAATTAAGAGTTGGATCTTGCCCACAAACTCATTGAAAATCTGAGCAGGGGTCCCCTACCCATGAACTAAGATTAAGAAAATTTTTCCCTGCCACCTGGAGCCTCAGCCAATAATACACACTTGCCTAGAGTAATGGATGTAAGCAGAAACAGCCAAGAAATCTATCTGGGTCAAGCTTCCTGATATACCCATAGGAAAGAACTTTTAGCTGTGAACACAAAACCTAGTTTTAAAAAAGCAGCCTAAATGGAGAGTATAACTATCAAGTTGTCAAAGATGGAGGGTCAGACTCACAAAGAAAAATACTAGCACACACACTGACAAATAGATTTGTATTACTAATATTGAACTTATTCACTAAAAACCTCAAACTACCACGGGTGCCAAATATATACAAACGTTTTAAGAGATGTTATCTATGCATTACCTTTTGAAGTTGAATTGAATTACAGTAGCAAAGTGTAATATGATGTTCCCTAAAAAGTTGGCATTAATCAAATGAGTGCTAGTGTCACCATATGGCAGGCAGAAAAATGACAGAAGCATGTTTGTTGTTCAAGGAGTGCAAGACCATTTTGAGTGGTATTTGAAATTTGAGAACGTTGTGTAGGTATGACAATGGAGATCTGAGTATGCAACAAAACCTCCAACATACCTAACAATTGCACACATTTGTGATAGTTTGAGATGCATGGTACTGTATGTGAAGTACACAAGGGAACATCTGGGAGACCTTGCACAGCAGCAAGTCCTGAAGTAGTTTCCCATAAGCAGAAGTGTCTGGATGCTGGTCGTAACCACTTCTCTCGTAACTGCAGAAGTCAAACATGACTCGTATTCATCTTTTGTTATCAGTATATATTGAGTATTGCAATTTTAACACAGTTTATTTTTTCCTTTCTTAAAATATGTATCCTTTTTGGGGGGCATACTCTGTATTAGTAAAATTGAGCCTAATATTTAAAATCCCAATGCCCTTACACCCAAAGAAATGTAGAAACCACAACAGTTTTCAAAAAAGGAAATTTAATTTAGTCTATTAAAAATCTTCAAAGTGATAAAAGAAGAAATAAACATTATTAAGCAGTGATGTAAATATTTATGGTAATCTATATCAAAATCTCAGTTGCCGTTTTTCCAGAAATTTAGAAGCCAACCCTAAGATTAATGTGAAAATGCAAGGGACCCAGAGTAGTCAATTTTTTAAATTTTTCTATAGAAACATGGGGTATAAATAAGGATTAGCTACACAAGTAGAATGCATGCAGGTAAATTTTGGGCCTCCAACTGTCCCTCACTTCCCCTGGTTTGGGAACCTGGTACCTTTTGTGTTGTTACATGCCCCGCCTCACTCACTCCCTCTTCTGGTAGTGCCCAGCAACTGCCTATCTCTCCCTTGTGCTAATGTGGTCAGTGTTCTGGTTCCAATTATAAATGAGAACATGGGGTATTTAGTTCTTTGTTTCTGTGATAGATCACTAAGTATGATGGTCTCCAACTCCACCCAATTTTCTGTGAACTCCATGATTTTCTTCTTCTTTATGGCTGCATAATACTCCATTGTATGTATGTACCACATTATTTTTATCCAGTCCACTTTCAATGGGCAGCAGGGTTGATTCCATGTTTTCCCTATTATGAACAGTGCGACTATAAACGTGCATGTGCAAGTGTCTTCTTTTGCATAAAGATATGTGTTTCTACAGGTATATTCCCAGGAGAGGTATTACTGGAGCATATGGAAGGTCACATTTTGGTTTTTTTAAGAAACGCCACACGGCTTTCCATAGAGGTTGAACTAGCCTGCACTCCCACCAACAGTGTAGAAGCATTTCCTTTTCTCCACACCTGCACCAGCATCTGTTGTTTTTTGGCTTATTAATGGTAACCATCATTACTGGAGTTAGGTGGTATTTCATTGTAATTTTGATTTGCATTTCTCTGGTGATATGTGAGGCTGAGCATTTTTTTTTCATGTATCTATTGACTGCTTGCATATCTTCTTTTGTAAAGTGTTTTTCATGCTCTTTGCCCACTTTTCAAAAGGGTTGTTTTTGTTTTGCTTTGTTTTGTCTTTTTCTTTCAGCTTGATTGAGTTCCTTATAGTTACTGGATGTAGGACTTTGTTGGATACATAATTAGGAATTTTTTTCCCCATTCTGTGGGTTGTCTCTTTACTCTCTTAATGGTTTCTTTTGCTGTGCAAAACCTTTTCAGTTTGATGAGGCCCCACTTATTTATCTTAACTTTTATGGCATTCACTTTTGGGGATTTGGTCAAGAATTTTTTGCCTACTCTGATGTGCATAGAGTGCTTCCTAGGTTTTCTTCTAGGATTCTTATAGTTTGGGGGTTTGCATTTAAGTCTTTGATCCATTTAGAGTTGATTTTTGTATATGGTGATAGGTAGGGATGCAGTTTCATTCTTCTGCATGTGATCAGTCAGTTTTCCCAGCACCATTTGCTAAAATATGGTCTCCTTTCACCAGTGGCTGTTATTGGTGGTTTTGTCACATATGAGTTGGTTGAGAGATCGTGTTTTTGCTTCTGGATTCTCTGTCCTGTTCCATTGGTCTCTGTGCCTATTCTTGTACCAATATCAGGCTGTTTTGGTTACTGTAAACTTGTAGTAAGGTATAAAGTCTAAAAGTGTGATATTTCCCACTTTGTTACTTTTGCTAAGGATTATTTTGGGTATTCATTCTTTTTTGTCTTCATATGAATTTTTGTATTGTCATTTTCAGGACTGAGAAAAATGATATTGGTAATTTGATGGGTGTTGCATTGCATCTTTAGATTGCCTTGTGTAGAATGGACATCTTGACAATATTAATTCTTCTGATCCATGACCAGAGAATGTTTTTCCATTTGTTTGTGTCATCCTTGATTACTTTGAGCAGCATTTTGTAGTTCTCGTTGTAAAGATCATTCACTGCTCTGGTTAGGGGAATTCCTAGGCATTTCTTTTTTGTGTGTGGCTACTGTGAATGGTATTATGCTTTTTATCGGGTTCTTTGTCTGCTTGTTTCTGGTATATAAAAATGTCATTGTCTTTTGTACATTGGTTTTATACCCCAGACTTTACCAAAGTCAATTATCAGTGTGAGGAGGCTTTTGACAGACTCCCTAGTGTTTTCATGATATAGAATCATATTGTCTACAAAGAGGGATACTTTCACTTCCTGTTTTCCTATTTGAATACTCCTGATTTCCTTCTGTTGCCTAATTACTCTGGCTAGGACTTCCAACACTATGTTGAACAGAAAGGGTAAAGTGGTCATCCTTGTGTTGTTCCCATTTTTGGGAATGCTTCCAACTTCTACCAATTGAGCACAATGTTGGCTGTATGTTTATCATAAATGACTCTTACTGTTTTGAGGAATGTTCCTTCTATTCTTAGGTGCTCAAAGGTTTTTATTGGGAAGGGATGTTAGATTTTGTTGAAATGTCTTTTCTGCATCTAATGACATAATCATGTGATCCTTGGTTTTACATCTATTAATGTGCTAAATTACATTTATGGTCTTGCGAATGTTGAACTAGTCCTGCCTCCCAGTAATAAAGCCCACCTGGTCATGGTGGATAATTCTTGAGTTGCTGCCTTGTGGTTTTATTGCACTTCTAAAATAAGTATGACAATATTTTTATGTTTGTTTTTAAGACAGCTACTCTTTTCTATGAACTGATCTTTTATATTTTTGTTTGGTTATGTTATTTTTCTTATTAATTTGAAGGAATGTAAACAGTATTTTTTAATTCACTAGTTTTTTTTTCTTTCACTAGTTTATTTAGTCTATTTAGGCATGACTTTTAAAATCCTGGTCCAGTGAAAAACAACAGAGATATATGATCAAGGAGTGGTAATCAAAAAATAAGCCAGAATGAAAATTTTCTCTGAAATTTCATCCTAGAGTATAGGCTATTTGGGGGATCATGAGATAAAAATGAAATGAATATCAAGAAAGTATCTCCACTTTACTGATTGTTTGATGTTTCACTATATTTTAACTAAAAGTTATAATTTTATATAATTTGACTATATGGTTTTATATATTTTATTTTATGTATTTATATATGTTTTATATTGTATATATCATATATTTATATACTTTTGCATAATCTAACTATAATTCAACTATAATTTAGCTCAAATTTAACTAAGAAATGCTAGAAAATCTACAGTAAATAAACATTTTATACTTTTATCTGTATGCTTATTTCTAAAGGAAATTTTTGGGGAGATTTTTGCTAGTTTTTTTGTCTATAAAAGGCACTATCTTGATGTATTTTAAATTTCAGTATCTTCACAATTTGTAGCTGGCAGCCATGGAAATTAACAAAATAATTAATTACACATTGCATTGTAATTCATATCATCCCAATAGTGGGAGTGCATTTATATGGTTTTGAAAGAAAACTCAGTGTAAGTCAAAAAAAAAAAGTAAGTTGTACATGGTTAAGTGGTTAAGCCCTGGGACTGAATAATACAGTGATACAGAATTTTGGGGTTTAGCTGTTCTCTCGACCAACATCATATTTACTGTCCTATAAAGCTAGCACAGTTTAGAGTAGTCTCCAAGTGCACACACACCTAAGAATGCATTTATACTGAGACTTTCTCTGATACTGGGATTGAGTATGTGAGTGACCAGATAATGTCAATGTATACTCATATAAACTCTTTTCTCTGGCTGCTTTTAATATTTTGTCTTGATTTCTGGTTTTGAACAATTTTATTATTACATGTCTTGTCTTGATTAACTTTCATTCATGTCTTCTATGCTTCCTGTTTCTTTGAGTTTCTTGTATCTGTAGTTTTATAGTTTATTAAATTAGGAATATTTTCACATATTATTAATTCAAATTTTTTCTATCTCTGCCTCTCTTTCCTCTGTTGAAAGAACTCCAATTAAAAATATATTAGCCCTCTTAAAGTTATCTCACCATTTACTGATCTCTGTCCATTTTTAAATAATTTTCCCTGTTTCAATTTTAGTAGTTTATATAGCTATGTCTTAAATTTCAGTAATATATTTGACAATGTGTATTCTTCCTTTTATCCACTCTAGGATATTTTTTTTTCATATAAACATTATAATTTTCATCTCATTGTATTCTTTATGTTGAGAAATTTGATTTGGGTTTTTTTACATTTTCCACAAGTGTGCACAAAAAGCTAAGAGACATGGAAAATGTAAAAAGACCCGAATCAAATTTCTCAACATAACGAATACATATACTCTGTGTGCTCAAAAAGCTAAGAGACATGGAAAATGTAAAAAGATCTGAAACAAATTTCTCGATTTCTCAACATAAAGAATACAATGTGTGTGTGTGTATATATATATATATACATATATATATATACACACACACACATACATACATACACATATAGTTGTTGTTGTTTGCTAATTCTAACATACGTTTCAGTTCTAGGTCAGTTTCAATGAACCAATTTAACTCCGCATTAAGTATCACATTTTTTTTCTTTGCATTTCTGGTAATTTTTTTTAAAAAAAGACTCAAACACATCAATATTATTGTTTCTCTATACACACATTTATCTGTTACTAAAAATTGAAAGAACAGTATATTAAAATTTCATTTTATTATAATTAAAATTTTTAAAAAATTAGAAAATCTAATTAATTATTATCATTCCCCAGAAGTTACTTTGCTTCAAAATCTTAATATATTTAATCCCATGACTTCAGGCTTCTGCAACAAATGGATATATATAGGACCTTATGTGCTTCTTTGGGTCAAATAAAATATTAAAGCTAAAGTATATTGAAGTTACTCAAATACATTCAAACTATACAGATTCTTTATAAATTACTAATATCAAGGTAGGAGGAAAAAATACTAGAAAAATATGTCACAGAACTTATAATCAAAATTATTGGTACAGTCTATCCTAGCTTTCTCAATTCATTACATAAAATTACCAGCAGGCAAGAAAAGTACAAGAATAAGGTTTATGACTAAATCAGCTTGGAGTCATAATTCCCTTTTCTAATATTCTAAGAAGGATCCCAGCCATGAGACATGCAGAAACAGCAGTCACATTTGAATAGTTAACTTCATGGGTCATTCTCAACTTCCTTAAGTCCGGTGTCTGTTAGATCCCTTTTCAGCCAAGAAAAATCTGTTGAGTAGCAAGTATCTTAGTTTTATCATCCTTTCTTTCAGCAGAGATAACAGTGCCCGTACTCCTCTCCTCCTGTAAGGCAAGCCAGTTATGATGGTTGCTGTTGAAGATCGTTTTTCTTCTATCCAGTTACTGAGGTGTATCTTCTGGTAGACAGAAAGGGAATTTGGTACCAGGGTAAAGGGATAAGTTGCTATGGTTCTTTACTAAGCTTTCAGAAAAGTTATGACAGTCCTCTGAATCCTCCCAGAAATTTTCTTCATTGGACATTTTTGAAGACTCTGGGATCAAGTTCAGGTTAAACTTTTGTGATGAGTTTATTGGTAGCCTAGTCACAGTTCTAAGCTACTGGATTTCTGGGTTCCAGCAGAAAGTAATGCGGGATTCTCAAATTCACATTCCAGGTAATTTTTTATAGGACAGCAGACATTATGAATTGTATCTTATTGAGTGCTGAATAAGTTTTTAGTCTTATATTCTTGAGTTGTGATCTAGGATGCAGTCAATTTACTTGGAAATATTTTAGTCTTTTTGGTCTTTCAAGATTTGTTAAAAAAAAAACCCATTCAGTTTAAAACTATCCCCTACTATTGAGGAAATATGTTCTGAGTATTCTATTCAATATTTCATAAATTATGAAATTTTCTGGTATGGCTGGTGGGAAAAGACACTAATGATAGCCTTATGTAAGCACTAGACAACATTACCTCAAAGCAAAAAGCAAAACTGACATTACATTATAATACAGTTTGCTTTTATTTTTTTCCAATTTAAAGTTATTTCTATATTATTTCATAACCCAAATTTTTAGGATTTTTAAAATTTTATTTTGAAGATGTGGAGTACAATTCAGGATTAGGTATACAAGTGGTTTAATAACCCAATTTTAATGTCCACATTCATCATATGAATATATCATAATGTATCACCATATTATTATGGCTGTACATTTTATTTGCAAAAAAAATGTTAATGTATATGTTACTTGAAGAACATACTAAATTTATACTTTAGAATAAATTGCAAGTGGAATTACAGATAGACATTGACAAACTGTATTCTGGAGAAATTGTATGAAACTATAAATTCATGAACATAAATCTAATTCATTATATTGCTCCCAGACACTGGGAAATTTTTGATGTTTGCCAATTTTATAGAAAAATTAGTCTTGCTTTATTTTATTTTTTAAACTTTTAAAAATTTACAATAATTTACTTTAAGGATATGGAGTACAATCCAGGATTAGGTAGATAAGTGGTCATTATACAGGTAAAGTTTGGCTTGACCTGGTTTGAGATCAGGTGCCCTTATTGATGTTATGTGGCCCCCCTCCATCCTCTGGCAACATTCTGCTACTGCAAATTCCTTTCTTATAGTACTATGTTAATAATATTATGATAAATGTTCAGCGTCTGATTATGAGTAAGAATATGTGGTACTCAGTTTTTTGTTTCTATGATAGATCACTGAGTATTTTAGACTCTAAATCCATCTGAGATCCATCAAAGTATATAATTTTATCCTTTTTTATGGTTGTGTGGTATTCTGTCATGTATATGTACCATATTTTTTAATCCATTTGACTTTCAAGGGGCAGCATGGTTGGTTCCTTGGTTTTGCAATTGTGAATAAGGCTGAAATAAACATGCAGATGCAGGTATCTTTTTTATAAAATTATTTGAATTCCTCCAGGTATATTCCCAGAAGAGGGATTGTTGGGCAGTATGGAAGGTCAATTTTTAGATCTTTTAGGAAATGCCACACTGTTTTCCACAGAGGTTGTATTAGTTTTCACTACCAACAGCAGCATAGAAGCATTTCCTTTTTCCCCATATCCTCTCCAGCATCTGCTGTTTTTTGAGTTATAGATGATAGGTTGCCTGACTAGAGTTAGGTGGCATCTCAGTGTGGTTTAAATTTGCATTTCTTTGGTGATTAGTGAGGCTGAACATTTTTTTCATGTATCTGTTAGTTGCTCGTGTGTCTTTTTTTGAGACAAACAGGCAGAGAACCAAATAAAAAGCACAACCCCATTTATAATAGCCACACACAAAAAAGAAATATCTCAGCATTTTCCTAACCAGAGAGTTGAAAGACCTTTACAATGAAAATTACATAACACTGCTCAAATAAGTTAAAGAAGGCACAATCAAATGGAAAAATGTTACATGCTCATGGACTGGAAAAATCACCATTGTCAAGATGTCCATCCTAGCAAAGTGAATCTACAAATTCAACACAATACCCATTAAATTACCAACATCATTCTTCTCAGACATGGAAACAACAATACAGAAATTCATATGGAAACATAAAAGACCACGAATAGACAAAACAATCCTTAGCAAAAGAAACAAAGCAGGAGGAATCACACTTCCAGTCTTTAAAATCTTACTTTATTTTTAAAGCATTTTTATCATTCATAAGGTTTAATATTTAAAAAGTAAATATATTCACTGCTTATATAATTGACTTTAACAAATCTTCATTTTGGATACATTGGTGAGGCAAGAAAACATTTAAACTATGGTGAAACTCAAGTTTATTACAGAGTCATTTACAAGGTTTTTGAATACATTAAGTATATTTTAATAATACCAGTGAGAGAGGGTGAGAGCTTGAAATGTGACCATGGTCATGGAAATAGCATAACAGAAATTTAGAAAGATGCTTTAGAAATAGAAGTGAGATTTGATAGCTGATGAGATATAGGGAAGAGCGCAATAGAACTAAAAAAAAACCAACATAGTTTCTTGGCTAGGTGACTAGAGTAGTAGTAGTGTTATTAAATGATATTAAAACCACATGAAGAGTGTGTGTGAAGAAGAAAATTACAATAATGTTCAAATGAGATATTCGAATTACTGCTGTATTCAGTCTGAGAAAATGTTTCAGAAGAATGGCAGAGTTTTTCAATCCATTTTACTCTATATCATTGGAATACAATAAAGATTCCAAAACAAAGAACTGTATATATATATATATATATATATATATATATATATATATATATATATATATAAGAACTCATGGTAGATTGGTAAATCAAGATGGTGGAATAAGATTTTCCAACAATTGTCCCTCCACAGAAACATGAATTTAAACAACTATGCATAGATAAAAATATCTTCATAAAGCCAACACCCAGGTGTGAGATTATAGTACCTTGTTTAGTACAATAATAAGAAAAGACACATTGAAGAGAATAAAAATAACAGTTTTACATTACCTTTGCCATCCTTTCCCTAACTCTAGGCAGCACAGCATGGAGAGAGATACTATCTGAATGGGAAAAAAAAGAGGAAAGTTATCACAAAACTTTGCCTTAGACCCTAACCCTGGGCCTACCACAGTAAAATCCAGCACTGGGCAGTTCCCTTGACCCCAAATTCTAGATTAATACTCTAAGATTTAAGCTCTAGACCCTTACAAGTTCCAAGCAGCCTCAAGTTTCAAGCTTGCATGGTAGACAGTACTCTGTCCTGCCTCTGTGCTATACAGGCCACAGTAACTCCGTGCTTTAAGTATGTCCCAGTTCTGTCCTAGCCTCACTGTTCTCAGGCTTTGATACCCTGTCATACAACCTTCCTAGAATGTCTGGAGTGGCTATTGAAAGATTTTCCCTGACAAAGTCTGTTTACACAGACTGGTATAAGTACCTACTTCTTCAAATATGTAGACATCAAAGCACAGCTACAAGGATCAAGAACAATCAGGAAACCATGACACCATCTAAGTTTAAAATGAAGTGCTAGATGCATGTTTACCCCCTGAATCTAAAATTAAAAATAAATAAATAGTGAAATGCTAGTGACTAAGTCTAAGAAAACAGAAATATACAACTTTCTGACAGAGAATTCAAAATATCTGTTTTATCTTGCTCTTTTTTGGATTTCTTTCTGCTATTTTTGAATCTGAATTTGAAGCTCAGCAAAGTTTAAAGCAATAAAAAATAAAATTCAAAGAAATGAGGAAAATATTAAGTGACCCAAATGAGAAATGTTAAAGAGAGGTTGAAATAATAAAAACAGAAATTCTAAAGTTAAAAATACAGTGACTAAAATGAAAAACACAATAGAACATATCAGCAGCAGAATTGATCAAGGAGAAGAAAGGGTCTGTAAACTCAGAACAAGTTGTTTGGAAATATATAGAGGAGAAAAAAATCAATAAGTAAAGCTTATAAGATTTATAGGATAGCATCAAAAGAACAAATTTCTAAGTCATAGTTGCTTAAGAAGATGAAAAAATATAAAAGGGTAGAAAACCTATTTAAAGAAATAATAACAAAAACTTTTCAAATCTGGAGAAAGATGTAACTCTAATGGTACAGAAAAATCAAAGGTCTCCAAACTGATTCAATCAAAACATGACTACTCCAAGATGTAATCAAAGTTTCAAAAATAAAAGAAAAAAATTCATAAAGCAGTAAAATAAAAAAAGAGAATAACATGGAAGAGAATTTCAATAAATCTACAAGCAGACTTCTCAACAAAAACCTTACAAAGTTAGGAAAGTAAGATGATATATTCAAAGTGTTGAAGGAAAAAAAAGTGTAAAACAAGATTACTGTACATAACAAAGCTTTCTTTCAGAAACAAAGATAATGACTTTTTCAGACAGACAAAAGCTGTGGGAGTTCATTACCACCAGGCTTGTCTTGTAAGAAATGCTAATAGGTGTTTTTCAAGCTAAAAGAAAAGCACACTAAATAGTAACACAAAAACATCTGAAAGAAAAAAACTCACCGAAATGTGAGGACACAGTCAAATTCAGAATACTTTAAAATTGCAATAGTGGCTCAGCCTGTAATCCCACACCTTGGGAGGCTGAGGTGAGTGAATTGCCTGAGCCCGCGGGTTC
>NW_007258912.1:560960-576631 GCF_000164805.1 Carlito syrichta | reverse complement strand
CAGGGAAGGCTGAGGCAGAAGGATCACTGGAGCCCAGCAGGTTGAGGCTGCGGTGGCCAGGAGCAGTCACTGAACTTCAGTCTGGGCAACAGAGTGAGACTCCAACTCAATAAATAAATAAATATAAATAAATAAATAAAGTTGCAATAGTGCTATGTAAATAACATATCTTTAGTAAGGAGGTTAAAAGATAAAACTATAAAAATAGTAGCTATAATAATTTATTAAAAGATACACAAATTTAAAAGATGCCATTTATGTCATCAAAAAAATCAAAATAGTGATGAGAGAGTGGAGTAAAAGTGTAATGTGTTCTGTGTGTGTGATCAAAGGTAAGTTTTTATCAGTTTGAAATAATCTATTATAACTATAAAACATTTGTGTAAACCTCATGGTAACCACAAAGCAAATATCTATAGTAGGTTCACAAAAAAGTTTTAAAAAAAGAGTCAAAAAAATTAAAAACCACTAGAGAAAACCACTTTGTCATAAAGGAAGATGGCAAGAGAGGAAGAAAAGGGCTAAAAAAACAGCTAGAAAATGATTAACAAATTATCAAAAATTACTTTGAATGCAAATGAATTAAATTCTACAATCAAAAGATATATAGTGGCCAAACACCCATAGACTGAAAGTGAAGGGATTATAAAAGTTATTTCATGCAAATAGGAAACAGAGAGAGCAGGAATAGCTATATTCATATAAGATAAAATAAGCTTTCAGTCAAAAACTGTAAAACTAGACAAAAAAGGTCATTATATAATAAGAAAAGGGTCAATTTAGCAAGGGCTATAACAATTATAAATACATATGCAAGTAACATTGGAAAACTTAAATATATAAAGCAAATATTAATAGATCTGAAAGTAGAGATAGGCTATAATATGATAATAGTAAGGGACACCAATGTATCACTTTCAGCAATGGACAGATGATCTAAACAGAAAATCAATAGCAAAACATTGGACTTAAACTACACTCCAGACTAAATGAACTTAACAGACATACACAGAAAGTTCTATCCATCAGCTGTAGAATACACATTCTTTTTACATGTACATGCAACATTATCCTTGATAGACCATATATTAGGGAACAAAACAAGGCTTAACAAATTCAATGACGTTGAAATCATAGCAGGTTTTTTGTTTTGTTTTGTTTTGTTTGTTTGTTTGTTTGTTTTACCAAAATGGTATAAAACTAGAAATCAGTAATAGGAAGAACTTCAGAAAATTAACAAATATGTAGAAATTCAACAACATATTCCTGAACAACCCATGGGTCAGTAAAGAAATTTAAAGGAAAATTTAAATTATCTTAAAGAATACAAAAAATAGCCGAGCTCAGTGGCTCAGCCTGTAATTCCGTGCCTTTGGGAGGCTGAGGTGAGTGGATTGCCTGAGCCTGCAGGTTCGAGACCTGCCTGGGCAGCGAGATCTCATCTCTACGATAAATCAAAAACTCAGCCGGGCATGGTAGCGCATGCCTATAGTTCCGGCTACTTGGAAGGCTGAGGTGGAAGGATTGCCGGAGCCCAGCAGGTAGAGGCTGTGGTGGCCGGGAGCGGCCACTGCACTCCAGTCTGGGCAACAGAGTGAGACTTCAACTCAAAAAAAAAAAGAATACAAAAAATAAAGACAAGTATAAGAAAACAAATAAAGTAAAAGCATTTCTAAGAGGAAATTTTATAACAATAAACATCTGAAAAGAAGGACTTTCTCAAATAAACAACTTAATGTTGCACCTCAAGGAAGCAGAAAAATAAGTACAAGCTAAGCTCAATGTTAGTTAAGTAAGGAAATAATAAAGATCAGAGCAGAAAAAATGAAATAGAGTCTAGTAAAACAATAGAAATGATTGATGAAACTAAGTGTTGGTTTTTAGAAAAATAAAATCAACACAGTTAGCTAGACTAACTATGAAAAAAAGAGAAAATAAAATAAGAAATGAAAAAGAAAATATTACAACTGACAAATTAGAAATAAAATGGATTCTAAGAGATTATTGTGAACTATTATATACACAAACAAAATGGATAACCTAGAAGAAATTTATTAATTCCATGACACATTCAACCTATCATTATTGAGCTATGAAGAAACAGAAAATCTGAACAGACCAATGAGTAAGGAGATAAAATCATTAATAAAAAGTCTTCCATCAAAGAAAAACCTAGGATCTGATGGTTTTAAGTATGAATTCTATCAAATATTTAAGGAAGAAATAATGCTAATCATTCTCAAACTCTTACAAAAAATTGATGAAGGGAAAACACTTCCAAAGTCATTTTATGAAGTCAGCATTGCCCTAATATTAATGCCAGGCAAGGGCCCTACAACAAAAGATAACTACAAACCAATATCCCTGATGAAGAAGAAACCAAAAGTCCTCAACAAAATGATAGCAAACTGAATTCAACAGTACATTAAAACAATCATTCACTTTAATCAAGTGAGATTAATTTCAGGGATTAAAAAATGTTTTGATATAAGCAAATCAATAAATATGATATTTCACATTAATAGGATGAAAAACAAAAAAAAATAATTTAAACACATACAGATAAAGCATTTAATAAAATGCTTTTACCATTCTCTCAACACATTAGGAAAAAAAGTAACATAACAAAGCTTATATGACATATGACAAACTCACAACTATATTCATACTCAGCAAGAAAAAGTGAAAAGCTCTTCCTCTAAAATCTAGAACAAGACAAAGAAGCCCACTATTTCAATCTCTATTCAACACAGTACTGCGAGTCTTAGAGCAATTAGGTGATAGAAAGAAATAAAATACATCTAAATTGGAATGAAGAAAGCCAAATTGCTCCTGTTTGCAGATTAAATGATTTTATACATAGAAAACTCTAAAGACTCCGCTAAAAATCTGTCAGAACTAACAAAAAATAGCAAAGTTATAGAATACACAGCAACATGCAAAAATAAGTAGCATTTCTATACACTAAAATAAAATTATCTGAAAAATAAGATAGTAATTTCATTTACAATAGCTACAAAAATAAAATACTTAGGAATAAATTTAACTAAGAAGATCTTTACACTGAAATCCACAAAATATTGGTGAAAATAACTGGAGAAGGCACAAACAGATTGAAGGACATCCAGATTCAATTCAGTTCATACTACTCAAAGATTCAATGCAGTTACTATAAAAATACCAACAAAATTCTTCCCGGAAATAGAAAAAAACTATCACAATATTAGTATGGTATACAAATGACCCCAAATAACCAAAGCAATATTGAGCAAAAAGAAGAAAGTTGGAGGTATCACAGTCTCTGACTTCAAAATGTACTATACAGCTTATAGAAATCAAAAGAGCAAAATACTAGCACAAAAAGGTACACATTGACTAATGAAATAGACTAGAGAGTCCAGAAATAATTTCACACATTTATAGTCAGCTGACTTCCAACAATTGTGTGAAGAACACACAACAGAGAAAGGAAAGTCTTTTCAATAAATGTTGCTGAATAACTGGATAACCACATGGAGAAAAATTAATTATACTTTTATCTCATACCATATACAAAAACCAACTCAAAATAGATTAAAGATTTATATGCAAGACTTCAAATATAAAGGTATTAGAAAAGATAGGAAAAAGCTGCATGGCATTGGTCTAGACCATGTTTCTTGAATATGACTCCAAAAGCACAGGCAACAAAAGGAAAAATAGACAAATGAGATTACATCAAACGAAAAAGATTCTGCACAAAAAAGAAAACAATCAACAGAGTGAGGAGACAACCTCCAGAATGAGATAAATATTTGTAAACTATGCATTTGATAAATGGTTAATAGCCAAAATATATTTTAAAAACTCAACTCAATAGCAATAAATTAAATACCTAATATAAAAATGAGCAAAGAACCTGAATAAATATTTCCCAAAACAGAACATACAAATGGTTAACAGTTATATTAAAAAACGCTCAACCATTAATCATCAGGTAAATGAAAATTAACACCACAGTGAAATATCACCTCACACCTGTTAGAATGGCTATTATCAGAAAAACAAAATGTTAGTATTGGCCAATATGTGAAGAATAAGAAACTTTTTATTATTTGTTTATTATTTTTAGTTTTTATTATAAAGATGTGGGGTACAATTCAGGCTTAGGTATGCAAACATTGATTATGCAGGTACCCTTGTTGATGAGGTATGCCCCTCCCTCCCCTAGCAGTTTCCCTTAACTACCAGTCCCTTCTCCCCTCACCTGACAGTTTCCCACTATTGCCAACCCTTTTCTTATAGTATTATAATTGTTCAAGTTCCGCTTATGAATGAGACCATATGGTACTCTGTTCTTTGTTTCAGTGATAGATCTGTTAGTGGAAATGTAAAATGGGACAGCCATAATAGAATACAATATAGGTTTCCCCAAAAATTAAAAATATAACTATCATATATATGATCCAGCAATCCCACTGCTGGGTATATATCCAAAAAAATAAAATCAGCATGTTGATGAAAATATCTGCATGTTGATGAAAATATCTGCATGTTGATGAAAATATCTGCATTACCATATTTATTGCAGCATTATTTACTATAGTCAATTCAACCTGTACCCATCAATGACTGAATGGATAAAGAAAGTTTGGTATATACACCCAGTGGAATACTATTCAAACATAAAAGGTGGGAAGTTTGCTTTTGTGACATGTTTGAACATTGTGCTCAGTGAAAAAAGCCAGAAACAGAAAGACAAACTGTGAATTCATTCATATGTAAAATCTAAAATAGTTGATCTCGTCCAAGTAAAGAGTAAAATGATAGTTATCAGAGACTGAAGTGGTTAGGAAGGTGGGTAGAGACTTGGGAAAAACATAAAAAACAAAACTTGGTGTACAATAAAAATAGTATTTTATATAATTAAAAATAGACTGGACGATCATTTTACATGTGTATGAAGAACTATTTAGAAATAAAAAATAAAGTTAGACCACCTGCTTCATACCTTACACAGACATAAATTCCAGATTTATTAATGATTCAAATGCAAAAGACAAAACCATAATCATATAAAAGGTAACACAATATGTGTTCTAACTTCAGGGTAAAGAAAAATTTCTTAATTATGACATGGAAAGCAAAGATGAAAAAAACTAACCAATTTGAAAGCAAAGATGAAAAAAACTAACCAATTTGAAAGCAAAGATGAAAAAAACTAACCAGTTTGACCATCATATGGAAATGTAAAAATTTCCATATGATGAAAATAAGAGTCAAAGATATTTGCAGCATATACATAATATATAAGAGAGGCTTTATAGATCATCAGTAAAATATTAAAAATGGATCAATCCACAGGTAAAAGTTTTGCTCACTAGTAATCATGAAAATAAAACAGATAAATGAAATAAAGTATCAATGAGCTACTGAATTTTATTCATTACATCGGAAAATATTTAAATCATTGATAATACCCACTATTGATGAGAATATTGGGAAATAGGTTTTCTCATACCAGATAATTTGAAAGATAACTTAATAAAGCATTTATAAAGAGTAGTTTAACAATGTCTGTTAAAATTCTTGTACGTGCCTTAGATCAAGCAATTTTACTACTAGGATTATATTTCACAGAAAAACTTGTATATGTACATGAATATATGTACAAATAATTACAGCTAATATGTATTAGAAAAGCTAAAAACAAGAAAAATATCTATTCATAGAAAAATTGTTAAATAAATTATGGCAGATTTAAGTTATGGATATCATGTAGGTCATTGTAAAAATGTTCTATTATGTATAGTTGGATTTTTAAAAATCAAGTAAAAAAACATAAGTAGTATGATTTCATTTTTGTGTGTGTATATTCATGCATGTGTGTGTGCACATATGCACATGTATGGGAGCAATTAGCTGCCTTACAAACATCTGGTTCCCCTAAGGTCCAGATGCACTCCCTTTTGGTTTCTTAAGACAACACACTTTTAAGTAGATCTTTACGCCTGAACATTTTTGAACAGATTTCTATTCTTTGCAGTCAAATAATCCTCAAATCATATTGTGAGTCTGGATTATTAGCAGAGAGTTTCTCTTGCTTTATTAGGAAAGAAGTCTCTGGCACAGTGTGGAGTAATGAGAATTTAGCAGAGATAAACAGTTAGAAGGAGATACATGAAAGTGGTGAAATCCTAGAAAGCACAGAAAGAAAGTTTAGCTTTGAAAAGAAAGAGGGTTACATTTTTTGAACAGAAAAAAAGAAAGATACATTTAAAACAATTATCAAAATTTCTCCCTAATTTATACGGTGTCTAAAATGTATTTAAGGTATTGACATGCCCATCGAAGTAACAATATTTACTAAATGAAGGGAGGAGCATAAATTTTTTTAACCTTATTTGACAAATTTCTGAATGACTCCTCTGATATGATGAAGAAATTCTGAATCCAAAATCTGAAGCAACTTTTTTCAATTATTTTATTCTCCTCTCCTGCCCTTGTCCAACTTATTTTGTGCTCTTTATTGCCACAATATGAAGATTATTATTTTTCAACAATAATGTTTTGACGAGATCAATAGTGGGGTATTGATTTGGAGGAAACATAATCTAGGTTATCTAGCAGGAGTAAATTGAGTTAAAAAACAAAACAAAACACAATCTGGGCCCTAGACCTATTCATATCCTGACATTTCTATAGTGGACAAGGAATGAGAGTAAAAAGTTTGAAAATTATTGAAGAAAAATATGTTCTATTATATTGATTATAATTTTATAGACCATGAATGTAGCAAATAATCTAATATTGCCTAAAAAGATACTATTTCTCTTCCTTCTCTAAATAGACGTAACACTTTGTTTTGGCCATACTCTCCACTCTTTACTGTGAAATCACATCTTTTATTTTCATCAAAAAGTTTTAGTATTTTTTTGTTATCAAACAAAACGATGATGTTAGAGATATCAATACATGTTCGGCACAACAAAGGCTTTTTTAGTAACCATACGTCACGGGGAAGACGTGAAGCAAGAGGTATGACCAGAGATAAGTGAGGGGTCTTTTTCTTGAACTCATATGAAGGCTAGAAACTAGGTGTCTGCTCTAAGCATAGAAATAACCATGTACTTGTCCCTTAGATGTGATCCAAGTAAATGCAGTTCATTTTCATTATGCATTTAAGGAACACACACACACACACACACACACACACACACACACACACGTGAAAAACACACATCATTTTGAGCCTCTTTTAATGATAGCTGTTTGCTATCACCTCTGCAGACAAAAGTGAATGCATCTTGAAAGGTAATCAGCCATGTTGACTTCTTACATGTTGACTTCTTGTTAGCCCAGTTCCATTAATACCTCCTGGTTACTACTTTATTTACTGGCCTTATGTAAGAATATGTCAGCTTTGATATTATTCCACAAATTATATGCTATGATGCATATAGCACTCTTACCTGTTGTGAAGGATTACCTTTAATTGTCTTGCTGGGTATACTCTTTTTCTATGGTATATAAACCCTGGATCTGGGTAGTAACAGTACAGAGATGTACTTGTTTTGTGGCTGCCAAGAACACCTTCTGCCTCTAAGTTTCCCCAATAAAACACTTTTTACCAACAAACTGGTTTGTAGTCTTCTTGGCACTAGAAAACACTGAATATATGGCCCTTTTTTTGGAAAAACTTATTTTAAAGTCTTTGTGCTGATGGGCTGTAAATATTTTTTATCATGAAAAATTTGACAGCCTAGTCATTGGAAGGTTAAAGGAAATAAACAGAGAAAGAACATTTATTTATTCTTTAGTTCTGAATTGTCTTAGAAAAACGTAATCAAGAATCATCAAAGGACCTTAACTGTGAATGGATCAGATAGGCAAAAAAAGTATTATTTATTATAAAGTTACAAGATAACACAGAGTTCTGATACTAAATAACTTGGCATCATTTATCAAATGTTTCAGTTAAATTATCTTCCTATTATTTGATAGAGTGTACTCATGCCTATAAGACAGTATTCATTAAACTATAATTCTTTGTAGTTTATTTTGATTTCAATTATCATTTGCTTACTTTAGTAATTGGTAGTTGTTTTGTAAATAGTTTTATCATGACTAAGAAAAGCTAGCTATATTATTATTCAATGGCTTTGGTCCTCAAGGTTTTGCAGACCAAATGAATGCTATATATTTTAAAAAGAAAGTCTTAATTATGCAAGCACTTCCCTAAGATATTTCTTTGTTTAAAATATCCTGCAAAATATTTTGGTGCATCATTTACATGCTAATGGTTCCAAATTAGTGAGGTTATAATATGTGTTATAAATTATCTACCATGTGCATAGTGAGTTAGTCATCTCTCATACTTTGTAAGTGGGTTTATTTTTTATGGTTTTAAATATAAGAAATATTTAATTGATACTGTTATATACAAATGTATTTTCCCAATGCTCTTTCAAATGTATCATTATCTTTGTCATCATCATCACCATCATTCAGTACTATTTATTGACCTCCTGTGTATACAATCCTTTGTACCAGCCAAACTGCTAATTCTGAAATATTGACCAACATTCAAGCAACTTAATAAGTAAAATGTAATTTATCTGAAACTAATGCTAAAAGAAATCTACACAAAATTTCTATTTCAACTCAGGAACATTTAGTAATTTACCCACCAGATTTGTGTAGGAAAGATAATTCTCTTTTAATCCTACCATCGATTCTCAAGTAATTGTTGGCTTGACTGGCTTCTAACTTTTTTCCATGAAAAAAGAAAACACAGAAACAGGTTATCTAAAGGACTGGAAGCTTACCAGAAAATAAAATCACTAAACTAATCTTCAACCTGTAGGGTGGCTATGTTGTAGGATTTGAATGTATTTGTTTTTCTCATCGTTCCCCTCTCCCTTTCCCCTAACTGAAAGTTTTGCCTGAGCGAGAATTTCACTATCACCAAATTAGAGTTTTAAAAATATAATCCATTGAAAAAAATAAATATACATTTTAGATATAATTTTCAAACTTAAGTTGTTCTAAACTTTTTAATTGTGATACCGATTCATTTATTATTAGAATATCACCAAATTATTTTCTGCTACAAAAAATGCTATCTATAAATATACTTACTCTTGCTTATATTTAAACAAATATAATAGCATTATAAATAAAGTTTCTCAATCGTGGCACTGTTGACATATGTGGCTGAATAATTCTTTGTTGTAGAGGGCTGCACTTTAGACTGCAGAATGTTTAGCAGCATTCCTGGCCTCTACCTACTAGTTTCCAAAAGTACCTTCCCTTTATCGCCCATCCCTTCACATGCAACACAAAATGCCTCTAGACAAAATCACCTGTAACTGTCAATCATTGGAATAAAGAAATATCTGTGTAATTAAGAATTAAAGGTAGTATTTTTTTTCCAACATAGCATAATTGTTAAGATCGCATATTCTGGATCCAAATTCAGAGTTCATATAGTGACTCCCAACCTTGGGCAACTTAACCTCTACACCTCATTTTCTGTATCTATAAAATATGAATAATAATATATTGTAGTGCTTAAAAGGGAAGACACTGGGACCAAGCTGTCATATTTGAATACTGGTTCTGCAACTTCTGTGTGTACTTGGGAAAATCATTTTAATTTCCTGAGCTTCAGTTTTCTGGTTTTGAAATGGAATAACAATAACATCTACCTCATATAATTGCAGTGCAAATTAAATGTGTTAATTTATGTAGAACACACAGGTTAGTGTTTGGCACATAATAACCTCTATATTCCCATTAGTTAATAGTTAATATTATGTTATTAAAATATTTGAAAGATTTGAGCAACTATGGCTTATTTTCTTAGCTTCAAAGTCACTGACACCTTGTTATGTGCTCCCTATTTCAAGTATTAAGTAAATAAAACACAGAGAAATCCAAATTGTTAAATTTCTGATCAAAATATTTTTTGTCCTTTTCATTACTGAAATAATCAAGTTGTTATTAGTTACCCTACATGTGTATGTACTTTTTTTGGCTTTACTTTTTTCACAGTATATACATTTTATATACTTTGTACAGAAATGCAAAACTCACTGGTTTCAAGTTAGAAGACTGATGTTTTATTACACACTGTTACACATTTTGTGACCCTAGACAAGTCATGGAAGCCTGTCTCAGTTTTCTCTTCTGGCAAAGGGAAATTATTAGCTAGCCCCTATTGATTTCATTGAGTAAGGTGATATGACGACGACGACGACAACAATGATGATATTGTATCAGCACATGCCCTAAACTCTAATTAACAAAGTTGCATAATATTTTGTTTTCCTAATTTATTTTATATTATGCTATCTATTAAAATGAGAAAGACAATATTTAAAAAGCAGATATTATAAAATTATATCTACTTTGCTTTGCTTCAATTCATGTGGAGAATTTTTGAATACATACTCTGAAATTTAGTCACATTTTTATGATGAAAGATGTAATCTGTTGATAAGCATAATACAACATTCAAAAAAATTTATATGGTTAATTTAAAATGAGAAAACACGTAAAAAGATTAAAACCATTTTTTCAAACTGTATAATTTTATACTTATATTAAGCACATCGCTCCTTTTTAAGTATTGTAAGAGAGTACAGTTTAAGTCTTTTTTGCATTGAACTTGGAGTCAACAGGTCCTAGTTACTATATAATTTTATAAGATGAACTTTGAAATCTTTTATGGCAAGATAGTGTTCTCAACTAGTGCCAGGATAACTCAGACCCTGAAAGATTGATGCCCAGTATATAAGCATGCACTTGAGTATGACAGGCTAACTGAAGATACCTTGTACTTTGTGTTTGGGAAGCAGTCAAAACAGGTATAAACAGTTTTTCAATGCCATGGAGGTGGGGAGCTATAATTAGTGACCAGAATTTTGAGGGAATGTGTTTGGAGAACTAAAAAATAGCTTTTTGTTAATTTTTCTTCTGATCTAGGAATAAATCATTTCATTCAAAGTAGCCAGAGTGCTTGCAAGCTGGGACTTTGGAGTGACTGACAATTCTGGAGAGGTTTCCTCAGCTTTCTGGACAGGTGTGTCATTTTCATAAAGTAAAACCAATCTCAGTGCCACCTAATGTCTATACTAAATATTTTCTTTCCATCTGCTTAATTTGCATGCAGTAGATGTATCCGGGAGATTTTACATACCTCAAAGTCAAGAACTCAATAATATCAGTTGATTTTTTTTTAATTGAGTATAATAGTCATATATGAATGGCTTCAATAGAAACCACTTTCTTATCAACGTTAATTGAGGTAACTCATATTGCATTGTTTAAATTAGAGGTTAATTGTTATATAAATACCATTCCAATACAAATTTAAAAGTCACTTATTATTTTTAGCATTATGTCACTTCTTTGAACACTACAACCTAAAATATGACTAAGCCTCTTAAATAAACTTCAGAATTACCAATTTCCAGTTATATTCTTTATTAAGTACTATTCCATAACTACTTTCAAAAATGGTCTTTTTTGATGTGTCATTATTTATTGAACTCTTTCTTATAGTCAGTTTATCAAATACTCTTCTGCTATGGTCAAAGCAGTCTTTGCTAACAGTTCTAACAGTGGCATTTCCACTAAACCTTCCTCCATATCCTCCACTCTAGACAGTAATCTTGAAACGAAAGAACATTCAGCACACAAACACCTCTGGTTAGCAGAGACTATCCAATTCTGCTTTTTCAAAATGTAAGTGAGGTGCAAGGTAAAGATTAGCTTATACTTTGAAAACAAAATATGCATAATTCTTTGCTTTCAGATGAAAATGCTGTTTCATATCAACAAATTGGAAAAAGAGCAGTTGTCAAAATGTGTTAACACTTCAGGGGGCAGAAATTCAAATGAGAATATCCAACTCAGATAAACATCTACCATAAAATAAAGATCAATGTTACTATCTTTTCATTTTGAGTGTTTGACTAAGAGAAATTTACTTCCAAACATTCAGAAATGAAATGCCCAAAGGAGAAAACCAGTGGGCACACAAAACTACAAATGAAGTACCAATACAGAGTAAAGTAAGTGGGAAAATAAAATCAGCTTCAGTTTCATCAGGCAACACCAAAGATCCTTTAAAAAAGAAAGGGAGTAGTACTTACTCTATCAATAGAGAAATTTAAGCTCAGCAAGAGCCTGACACCACCACAATTCTCTCCTTAAATGAAGATATCCAGTAGTAAGTTAGAATATTGGTCCTGTATTCATTTTGAGGTGTTAAGAAGATTCAAGCACATCCATGTCCTCTTAACAGGAAACAAATATCACATTAAAATTAATGTACTTCAAGAAGGGATTATCTACAAAGGGATTAATTCCAAAGGTGTAAGTGAGATGTATGGATGTTACTAGAAATTGTGTTGGAACCAAGGGGAGCAATAATGGAGTTATCATCACCCCTTGCTTTGAAGGATCAAAGGTAGGGAATTGCTGTCAGCAAATAGAAGGAGAGGGCCTGGTGCGGCAATGCAATGTGTGAGTACCTGTCTTATAATTTGGAGCAGCATATGCAAAACATGACTCCACAGAAAAGGAATCAGGAACACTGACTCTGCATTCCTTCCTTCATCCAATCACATGATGGGCCTCCACACTGGCTGTCCCCAACTAGTAGGCAGAACCATTTTATGGTATAATCCACATAGTTAGATTTCTGGGGAAGAGAGGAAAGTGAGAAAAAATAGGAATCTAAAGGAAGCAGCAAACATATCACATCTAGCACATCAAGTATAAAAATATAGCTGGAAGAATCATTAGATATATGAGTCAGTGAAAATTCAGAGGTTGTCCATCTCTTTGGGATGATGGAAATGCTCTAAAAATAAATTGCAGTGATGATTCCAAAGCTCTAAGCTAATTTCATTGCATTTAAAGTGAGTTAATTTTTTTTTATTAAACATATTTTTTATTACAAAATTGTGGGGTAAAGTTAAGGGTTAGGTATACAAATGTACATCGTTCAGTCACCCTTGTTAATAAGAGGTGTCTCCCCATCCCCAGACAGATATTGACTACCATTAGTCCCACCTCCCTTCCCCTGCCTATCCTCCCCCATAGTTTCCCACCACTGTCAGTCCTTTTTTTAAAAAAAAAAAGTATTATGGTAGATGATCAAGGTCCACTATATGAGTGAGAACATATGATACTCAGATCTTTGTTTCTGAGAGAGATCACTCAGTATTATAGACTCTAGCTCCATCCAGGTTGCTGTGAAATTCATGATTTTGTTCTTTTTTATGGCTGCGTAGTATTCCATCGTGTTTATGTACCACATTTTTTTAATCCAGTCCTCTTTTGATGGGCACCATGGTTGGTTCCAGGTTCTTGCTATTGTGAACAATGCTGCGATAAACATTCGTGTGCAGGTATCTTTTTTTTTTTTTTTGAGTTGGACTCTCACTCTATCGCCCAGACTGGAGTGCAGTGGCTGCTCCCAGTCACCGCAGCCTCGACCTGCTGGGCTCCAGCGATCCTTCCACCTCAGTCTTCCGAGTAGCTGGAATTATAGGCATGTGCTACCATTCCCGGCTGATTTTTTGATTTTTATTGTAGACAAGAGGTCTCGCCTACCCAAGAGGGTCTTGAACCCGCTGGCTCAGGCAATCCACTCACCTCAGCCTCCCAAAGGTGCAGGATTACAGGCTGAGCCACTGAGTCCAGCACAGGTATCTTTTTGATAGAGTGATTTGAGTTCTTCAGGGTATATTCCCAGTAGGGGGATTGCAGGGTCATATGGGAGGTCAATATTTAGAGCTTTTAGGAATCGTGACACTGCTATCCACAGAGGTTGCACTAGTTTTCATTCCCACCAACAGTGTAGGAGTGTTCCCTTTTCCCCACACGCTCTCCAGCAACTGTTATTTTTTGAGTTTCTGATAATGGCCATTCTGACTGGAGTTAGGTGGTATCTCGGTGTGGTTTTGATTTGCATCTCCTTGATGATTAGTGAGGTTGAACATTTCTTCATGTGTCTGTTGGCTGCTCGGATGTCTTCCTTTGAGAAGTGTCTGTTCATATCTTTTGCCCACTTTATAAGGGAGTTGTTTGTTTTTTTCTGTTCAGCACGTTTGAGTTCCTTGTAGATCCAAGATGTTAAGCCTTGTCGGACCTGGAGTTGGCAAATACTTTTTCCCAGACTATGGGCTGTCTCCCTGCTCTCTTGATGGTTTCTTTGACTTTGCAGAAGCTTGTCAGTTTAATGGGGTCCCACTTGTCTATCTTATCTCTTATAGCCTATGAGTTTTGGGTTTTGTTCAGGAATTGGATGCCTGTTCCAATTTCCATAAGGGTATGTCCTGCATTTTCTAAGGTTCTTATGGTTTTGAGGTTTTACATTTATGTCTCTGATCCATTTAGAGTTAATTTTTGTGTCTGGGGACAGATAGGGGTCTTGTTTGAGTCTTCTGCATGTGGTCAGCCAGTTTTCCCAGTACCATTTACTGAAGAAGTTCTCCTCTCCCCAGTGGTAGGTGGTGGAGGCTTTGTCAAAGATGAGTTGGTTGAGAAATTGAGGTTTAGCTTCTGGAATCTCAATTCTATTCCATTGGTCTATGTGCCTGTTTTTGTACCAATTCCAAGCTGTTTTGATTATTGTAGCTTTATAGTAAAGTTTGAAGTCTGGTAAGGTGATACTGCCTGCTTTGGTTTTTGTTTTTGTTTTGTTTTTTTTTGCTGAGGTTTGTTCTGGCTATTCTTGGTCGTTTGTGTTTCCATATGAATTCCTGTATTGTTTTTTCTAGGTCTGAAAAGAATGTTGCTGGTAATTTGTTGGGTATTGCATTGAATCTGTAGATTGCCTTAGGTAGGATGGACATCTTCACAATGTTGATTCTTCCAATCCATGAGCATGGGATATTTTTCCACCTGTTTTTGTCGTCTTTGATTTCTTTGAGCAGAGTTTTGTAGTTTTCATTGTAAAGGTCTTTCACGTCCCTGGTTAGGAAGATGCCAAGGCATTTCATTTTTTGTGTGGCTATTGTGAATGGAATTGTACTTTTTATTTGGGTTTCTGTTTATTATTGGTATAAAGAAATGCGATTGTCTTTTGTACATTTATTTCACATCCTGAGACTTTGCCAAGGTCCTTTATCAGTGTAAGGGGGTTTTTGACAGATTCTCTTGAGTTTTCAAGGTACACGATCATGTCATCTGCAAAGAGAGATAACTTGACTTCCTCTTTTCCTATTTGGATACCCCTGATTGCCTTCTCTTCTCTGATTATTCTAATCAGGACTTCCAATACTATATTGAACGGGAGGGGTGAGAGTGGGCATCCTTGTCTTGTTCCAGTTTTCAGGGGAAATGGTTCCAATTTTTGTCCATTTAGTAGTATGCTAGCTGTGGGTTTCTCACAGATGGTTTTTACTATTTTGAGGTATGTTCCCCGTATGCCTAGATGTTCAAGGGTTTTTATCAAGAATGGGTGCTGGGTTGTATCAAAAGCTTTTTCTGCATCTAATGATATAATCATGTGGTTTTTGTTTTGACATCTGTTAATGTATTTAATTACATTTATGTTTTTATGAATGTTGAACTAACCTTTCATCCTAGGTATGAAGCCTACTTGGTCATGATGGATGATTTTTTTTTTTTGAGTTGGAGTCTCACTCTGTCGCCCAGACTGGAGTGCAGTG